>NC_135655.1:46407858-46676987 GCF_964188315.1 Podarcis muralis | reverse complement strand
CCTGAAACAGTATCCCAACTTCAGAGCAGACATTGTTTTTGCGCTGAGATTGCTTCAAAAAGACTTTAGAGATGAGGAGGAGAAAGTGGGGTTCATCATAACTCACTTGCATGGGGAAGCTAAATCCTGGCTGCGCAACTTATGGCGCGAGGATGATCCCGCCCTCCGGGATTCGGACGCTTTTATAGAGGCTATGGACGCTTGCTTTCAATCAACCATAGATGTTGACGTGGCCAGAAGGGAAATGCACGGCTTGCGGCAGGGCAAGGCAACGGTGAGACAATACCACTCCTGCTTTTTTGCGTTGGTAAATGCACTGCGCTGGGAGGACTCTGCAGCAGTGAGGGATCTGTTCTGGGAGGGGCTAAATGCTTCTGTGAAAGATGAGCTGGCCAGGGGCGACAAACCTAGCACCACAGCAGAAGTCGTCCAGAGAGCGCTCACGATAGGAGTTCGGCTGGAAGAACGCCCTTGGAGCAGGGATGAGGGTCGTTTGGCATGCACACCGGCCAGAGCACCTCCCTTCATGCCCAGGGAGACTGGACGCGCACACTCCACGCCTCCTTTGGGGGAGGAGGCAGAGCCAATGGAGTTGGGTGGTGTTAAGGCTCAGACAGCGACCAGAGCCCTAACACCAGGAGCAGCCAAGACGAAAACTCCTAGAGGGAGCAGGAAGTGCTTCATATGCGACAGTGCACAACACATGGCCAAAGAGTGTCCCCAGAGGATCCAGAAGCACACTGCGGCCTCAGCAACAGTAAGAGGAGCTTTTCAGCAGGGGGATGAGCAGCAGGGAAACGACCAAGCCTGGTTGGAATCAGAGGCACTGGGGCCCAGCCAGGCAAGTTTCTGAAGCAGTCCCCAGAGATTCTGCAGCCCACAGACCCCCTCCCGCCCAAACCAGTGGTGCAACTCACTGCATCACTCCAGTTGCCAAATGGATTCACCCTGGAAGTCCCCATTACCATTGACTCTGGTAGCAATGCAGACTTTGTGGGGGTGGACTTCATCAAGCAGCACCGCATAGCGCTCCTACCGGCCACAATGTCCCTAAACGTCGTCACAGTCGATGGCAGGAAGCTGCTAGGTGGGCAAGTGGTACAGCAAACACCACCTATGGTGATGCAAATTGGGAATCACCGCAAAGTCATCAGTTTTAACGTCACTCACCTATCCGACACGCCCATAGTGTTGGGCATGAGTTGGCTGGATAGGCACAGCCCGGGATTGGCTTGGTACCAGCGCCAATTGACCTTCGGCTCCTCCTATTGCGCGGAACATTGCATCCAGCCCAGCCAGGAGGGGGAGGGGCAGGAGGATGAACCACAGCTACACCTCAGCATGGTGCAGGCGGTACCAGACAAGTACAAGGAGTTTTTGGAAGTTTTCTGCGAGAAGGAAGCTGACAAGCTGCCTCCCCATCGGCCCTACGACTGCGCGATTGACCTCCTACCGGGAGCGACGCTGCCGACGGGGAAGCTGTATTCCATGTCTGAGGACGAAATGCAAGAACTCAGCGAGTTCATAAATCACAACTTGAAGCGGGGATTCATCCAAGAGTCCAAAGCAGTGGGGGGCAGTCCCGTGTTTTTCGTAAAGAAAAAAGACACGCCCCAAAAGAGGTTGATAGTTGATTATAGGCTCATAAATGCCAGGACAAAGCCCACAGCTTTTCCCATGCCCAAGATCGACGACCTGCTCGCGACGGTGCGGAAGGGGAGAATCTTCACCAAGCTGGATCTACGAGGCGCGTACAATCTGATACGCATAAGGGAGGGCGATGAGTGGAAGACGGCCATGTTTACGCCTTTAGGCACCTATGAATACAAAGTTATGCCGTTCGGCCTCCAAAACGGCTCCCACACTTTCCAAGCATTTATGCACCACGTGTTGGCGGGACTCCTCTACAAGAAGTGTGTTTGTTTCCTCGACGACATCCTGATCTTCTCGGAATCGCAAGCAGCGCACGAGGGAGACGTCAAGGAGGTCCTGCAGAGGTTACGGGAGCACAGGCTTTACGCCAAGCTGGAAAACTGCCAGTTCGACGTGACGGAGGTGGATTTCCTGGGTTACAAGCTGTCCGACAAGGGACTCGCCATGGACAGCGCCAAGGTCCGCTCGGTGTTGGACTGGAAGAGCCCGCGCAATAGGAAGGAGGTCCAGAAGTTCGTCGGTTTCGCCAACTTCTACCGCAAGTTCATCAAGGGGTTTGCAAAGGAGACGGCGGCTATCACGGACACCCTCAGCTCCAAGAAAAAGAAGTTCACCTGGACGGACCAGGCGGAACAATCTTTTCAGAGACTCAAGCGTCTCTCCGCGTCCGAGGAACAGCTGCTGCACGTCAACCCCGGCGAACCGCTGCGGATTGAGACTGACGCATCAGACAGAGCGGTGGGGGCGGTCCTGTTGCAGAGAGATCCGCAAGTGAACTGGAGGCCCTGCGCATTTTACTCCAGGAAGCTCAGCAAGTCGGAACAGAACTACACCATCTGGGACAGGGAGTTGCTGGCCATTCACGCAGCCTTCAAAGCGTGGCGGCACTTCCTCATTGGAGCCAGACACACCGTGCAAGTCCACACAGATCATAAGAACCTGGAGTACTGGCGCACGGCGAGGTTCCTGAACCAAAGGCACATCCGCTGGGCGGAGTTCTTTGTGGATTTCGACTTCAGGATAGAATACATCCCAGGAGACAACAACGTCATGGCAGATGCACTATCCAGGAAGCCGCAGTATCTCGAGGAAGCGGCACCGGCGGCGGCCAAGCACACTTTCGCACCGAAAGCGTGGGCGTGCGCTTCAGCTACAGTGGACCTGGACGCGCTGCGTCGCGCGCTGCAGACGGACTCGTTCGCACGATCCAAGATGGAGGAGGTGCAAAGAGGCACAGCGAAGGACGGAGAGTTCCAGATACGCGACGGCCTACTCCTACGCAAAGGGGCGCTCTATGTGCCGGGGGACGACCTCCGCGCGAAAGTCCTGCAGCAGTTACACGACGCACCCAGCGCTGGGCATTTTGGCAAAGACAAGACAGCAGAATTAGTAGCCAGAGACTTTTGGTGGCCCAAGATGAGGGGTGAAGTCGAGGATTACGTCGCTCGGTGTGACACATGCCAAAGGGCCAAACCAGTACACAGGGCACCAGCGGGACTGCTGGAACCGCTTCAGACGCCGTTTGAACCGTGGGAGAGAGTAGCCCTGGACTTTGTCACAGATCTGCCCAGCTCGAGAGGCAAAACAGCGGTGCTCGTGGTCGTAGACCTGTTCACCAAGATGGCGCATTTCATTCCTTGCGCGAAGATGGCCACGGCGGAACAAACTGCCAAGCTGTTCATAGACCACGTGTTCAGAGTTCACGGCTTGCCGAGATCCATCCTCTCCGACCGGGGGCGCCAGTTCATCTCGAGTTTCTGGCACAAGCTCCTGGGCATCCTGAACGTCAAGATCAATTTAGCGTCGGCACGACACCCGCAGACCAACAGGCAGGCGGAGAGGGTCAACGCCATCATGCAGCAGTACCTGCGATGCTACGCGAATCAACAACCCTCGACCTGGGTGGACTACCTACCGCTGGCCGAGTTTGCTTACAACAACACGAAGCACGCGTCTACAGGGGTGACGCCGTTCTTCGCCAACAATGGGCGGCATCCCAGAAGCTTCCCGGGTTTGGAGACGAAAGGGGAGGGGTGCCACAGGGGGCAGAGCACTTGGCAGCAGAGTTGCAGGAGGTCCACGAGCAACTCCGAAGGAACTTAGAATTAGCAAAACAAGCTTACAAAGTGCAGGCAGACAGGCACAGGAGAGTCGGGGAAGACATCCAGGTGGGGGACTGGGTATGGTTAGCGGCCCAGGCAGTGCCAGCCAGAACGTTAGCTAAGAAGAAGCTTGGACACAAGCAGCTAGGGCCTTACCAAGTCGAGGCACAAATCAACCCAGTAGCTTTCCGGTTGACCCTTCCGGAGGGTTCAAGAATGCACCCGGTCTTTCATAGGTCGGTGCTTACACCCTACAAGGCACCACACAGGTTTCAGGCGCCAGGGAACGCACCAGACCCACGCAGAAAATCATCCACAGGGGGGGGGGAGTCACAAAGGGCGACACCAATCAAAGAAGTCACAGAGATTTTGGACTCGAGATGGGGGGAAGAGGGAGTTGAATATCTCCTCGCAGAGGAAGGTACCCCGGCCAGCGCCAACAGGTGGGTACCGGACTATGCCCTGGAGGAGCGGTATCTCAAAGACGAGTTTCATGCACTCTTCCCACACAGACCTATGCCAGCAGATTATTTCGACGATTGGCTTTTCACACCCACACTTTCAGCCAGAACGTTCCAGGGGTTCTCATCAGCTGAGGAGACGCCACCGGAATGGAGCACCCCAAGGGGATCTTGTTCGGGGGTCGACACCGACCGTTCCTATTGGTGGGATGATCAACCGGAGGTGGGGTGGAGACGGGAACTGCAAGAGGGGCCCGGACACGCAGCACCGCCCGAGGTACCGGAGGGTGAGATGGACATGGACGTGTTGGGAGAGGGTTTTGGGTTTGAGCACGAATGCAAAGAGATGGAAGCGGAGGAGATCGACGTCGACGAGTCCAGTACGGACTGGGCAGATCCAGCTGGAGGGCTGCACGACAGGGGCACCGAACAGTATCCAGCACTCGCCCCCAAAGCACGGGAGCGCCCGGAACCCATGCCCGGAGAGGGTGAGGGGGGAAGGGGGGCTTCGAGGGGGGGATGGATGTCAGGGGCTCAGGGGCAGAGCCAAAGGGGAAAGAGGAGTTGGAGAGCGAAGGGGAGGAATCTGAGGGAAGCTTAGGAGGGTATGACAGTGACCCGAGAGAGTCCATGAGTCTCTCCAGCGAATCAGAAGATTCTCAGAAAGAGGCGCCCAGGGTCAGGGCAAGGGGGGCCAGCGGTGAGTCCCCAAGCGGCAGCTGGAGATCAGGGCCAGCTTCCCTGCCAGAGCGTAGCGGGGGGGGAAGAAGCCCACAGATCAGAACCGGCGTCCACTCCAGCAGGGAGAGAGAGAGAGTCAGAACTGACCACGCCTCCGTCGGAGAGTGGAGGGGCGGAGCGGAGGTCAGTTCCAGCCAGCCCCTCCGAAGGAGGAAGCAGTGACAGGAGCAGTGTAGCCGTTAGGAGGAAAGTGGCCGGCTGGGCGCGCGCGCCAAGTTCAAATGTGCAGGCGCGCGGGTCAGCAGAAAATCCGGATTGGGAGCCAGGTCCCAAAGCCCGCCGGAGACAGGGGGAGGAGTCAGAGGAATCCGCCTCCAAAGAGTCCAGGAGGGGTGGAACCCCAGGGGGCAGGAGGACCCAGAGGAGAAAAGAGCAGAGGAAGAGGTGGAGCAAAGCTCGGGTGTTAAACTGGTGTAGGGGAGGGGAAGAGTCAGACGGAGCTTCGACGGTCTAGAGTTACAGACGTAGGGATGCGCGCCACGGATGTAAAACCAACAATGAACTTCAATAAAGACCTTTGTATATAAAGAGACACTGGCGTTGGTCCTTTGTGAGCTGGGACCTGAGGCACCCCTGACAGACGGCATCCAGCACGATGGGGCGATACATCGTGGCCAGCTGGTCCAGTATCTCGTCCGACAGTCCCTCGAGATACTGGTCCCGAAGTGCAGTCATTCCAAGACAAGTCCTGAGCCAACAGCCGAAATTCTGTGGCGTAGGCGGTGGCTGTGGACTTGCCCTGTCTCAACCGACGAATCGCCCGATTGGCTTGGCTCCCCTTCAGAGGGTTGCCAAACGAAATCTCCAAGTGGTTACAGAACCCCACATAGTCTGTTAGCAAAGGAGAGTCTTGCCGGAGCAGTGGCAAGCCCACTTGGCCGCCTGGTCCTTTAACAAACTGATGAAGAAGTGCACCTTGGTGCGATCGTCAGGAAAATTCCGGGCTCACCCCTGAATATAGAGCTTGGCCTGGGCAAGGAACACGGGAAAGCTGGCTGGGGACCCATCAATTTTCTCTGGCAGGGCCACTGGGTACTTGCCAGAAGCTCCGGAGTCAGCCCCAGGAGCCGGTAAGGCGTCCAACCGCTGCTGAAGCGCCGTAACTACATTGCTTAGCTGCTGAACAGTGTGTCAAGGCCTGGTTCTCCTGGGCCAATGCCACCAACGCAGCTGCCTGGTCAGCCATGGCTTCTGGCTCTTCCCGAACGCACCCCAACGAAGGGGGAGTGCGGGTGGGTCGGTAGCAAACTGTGCTGGTCCCAGGAGGGTTACCGTGAGGTGTGGTCAAAAGCCGAGGGTCTGGAGACTGTCCACCAAGGGGGAAGCTGGGTTCAAAGAAAAAGCCGGGCGTGGTCGGGAACTCTGGAAAGACAGGTCTGGGTGCTGACAGAAACAGCTTTCCAACGTCGTTGCTCCCACAACCTGGGACCGGGCTGACTGGCCTTTATCTTCTCTGAGGCCAGGGGCGGTCCCGGCCCCCAGGTGACCCGCCTCTCCTGGCCTTAAGGTGAGCACTCCTCCTGAGAGAAACCAGTTCCCTCCGACTCTCTGCCCTGAGCCTCTACAGCTCAGGAGAGGCTGGAGGGTTACTGGACCCAGGAGGAGGCTCACCTTCCCCTGACAGGGCTGGGAGAGGCGCACCTGTAGGCAATGGGTCATCAATCAACTCCGGAGCCAGAGTGGATTCATCTGGTGTCTGCTCCTGAGGATCCAGCAGAGGTGCAGGCACTTCAGATTCAAGGCCCTGCCCCAGCTCAGCCGGCCCTGGAGGCGGGGAGTCCTGTGCAGGCTGGGATTCCTCCGGTTCAGCCTCTGAATCAGATTCCCAGGCCATCACACCAGGTTGCTCACGGAGGCAACACAGTCTGAGCACATAACACCAATCCTGGCCCAACCACACTGGTTGCCAATCAGTTTCTGGGCCCAATTCAAAGTGCTGGTTTTGACCTACAAAGCCTATTGTGGCTCAGTACCCAAATATCTGAAGAAACACCTCTCTCAGTATAAACCAGCATAGACCCTACAATAATAATCTGAGGCCTTTCTTCTTGTGCCTCCTCCTCAGGAGTTCTGGGGGGTGGCAACACAAGAAGGGGGCTTTTCAGTGGTGGCTCCCTACTTACGGAATGCTCCCCCTGAGGAGGCTCACCTGGCATCATGAAGAAACAGCTTTCGGCACTAAGCAAAAACTCCCCCCTCTTTTGCTAGACCTTTGTTTTTAGTTATCTGTGGTCTCCAGTGGTTGGAATGTTTTAATCCCGCCTTTTAGAAATGGGGTTTTATTTTACATTTATCTTTGGTTTTATTTTATTTTCTGCTGGTTTCAATGTACAGTATGGGTTTGTTTTTATATTATAAATCACTTTGGATTACCTTCTTTAAAGTATGAAGAATAAATTAGATAAACAAATCAACATTTTGTCATTTTAACATTTTGTTTCCACGGTTCTCTGCATTCTTCAGTTGCTTTGATATGAAGACATGGAATCACTAAGATTACGTAACGTTGTGATGCTCAGCTGTTAAAGTGTTTTGTTGCCTTTTTATCTCTGCATAATACTGTCCATTATTTCCTGCACATCTATTTGACACATTCAGTGTGTTGTTCAATTCTCTGATTCAGTTGGGACAGGATTTTCTTCCTCTTTTACACCTTCTTCATATGTTTTTTCTGGTTTTTATACAAACCACACTCTCAGACGCTTCCTGAAATAAATACAAAGTCAAAAAACAGCAAAAATAGTAGAAACAAGAAATACAATTGCTGCTATAATTCCTGTCATGTTGACGCTATGTTTTGAAGTGTTCCTTGGTGGAGGAGGTCCACTGTCAATGCTGCCACCATTACCTTGGTTCAGACAGTCTGGAGGGGCCCAGCCATAATCACAATGACAATGTTTGTAAGTGTTGCATATTCCTCGATT
The DNA here is from genome assembly GCF_964188315.1 of Podarcis muralis. Classification (NCBI taxonomy): domain Eukaryota; kingdom Metazoa; phylum Chordata; class Lepidosauria; order Squamata; family Lacertidae; genus Podarcis; species Podarcis muralis. The sequence continues at coordinate 46,669,106 of NC_135655.1, read as the reverse complement.
ATGACACTTTGTGACATTGCAATCATATTTCAAGAGAGACACTTTCTTGCACTCCCCATTAATACACATCATTTCTGTGCCACAAGGAGTCCCATCTCTCACTGCTCCAATATCGGGTATCTCCATTCCAGCATGGTAATCTGTACTCCAGCAATGCCTATTGCCAAGGGGCGTATTAATTATGGTGCTGTGTTCCTCCAAAGAAGGTAGTTTATCAACATTTTCACACTGGATTCGGCCGCACAAGATGTTCTGAGTATCACATTTCTTATAAGTGTCATGTCTAAGCCCACAGTTGCCAAAGCGATCACCTCGAGCATTCATTTCACTGAAGCAATCCTTTGATGCACCGGTTGCTTTGTTGCCAAAGATCATTCTGCACTGCCCAGTGTGAGTTGTGCAATTCCCATGATAGCAATATGCCCCATCACTACACGGGGCACCATCTTGTACATAAACATCTTCAGGACACCATTCTGAAGTCCCGTTGCAGTACTCAGGGAGATCACAGCTGCTGACCTGTTCTCTGCAAACCTTATGAACTGGAAGATACTGACACTCAACACAGCACTCTCCAAAAGCACAAGTGGCTTCTGGACTCAACATGCAATTAGACTGGCAACATGGATCCAACTTGCATTGCTCTGTTGAGCCACAATCACATTCCTCTTTATCTTCCACTACTTTGTTTCCACAGTATGCAAATTTATACATTCGATCAGGGTCTAGTGGAACTAACAAACACTTTCTGTTCCTTACTGAGAAGTAATCCTTGTAACTGCAATTGCTAAACTTATCTGTGCTTACTCCATATGCAGCCATAACGCAAGAATGTCGATCACAAGTGCAGTGTTTTTCATCATGTTTCATTCCAAGATTATGTCCTACTGCATGGGCAAATGTAACACTAATAGCAAACAAACTGGGAATCATATATGACTCAATACCACTTGCCCAGTGGGCAAGACAAATTGATCTTAAGTACGCTAATCCAAGTCTAGGTCCAAAACTTTTATATATAAATAAGTGAGCAGCATCAAGCTGCATATGTTTACTTAGTGACTTTTTTACAAACGTGACAAAATTGAGCAGTGTATTTTCCATTCTGTCTTCGATTTTCATGAGGTTCTTTTCTGACCAAATCTCCAGGCCAGCTATAGACAACTCAACAGCAAGTGGCTCATATATTGAGTTTGCAGCATGGATAATATCTAGAACTTGCAAAGCAATACGACTTTCATTTCTGTCAAACCTGACATACCGTTCATGTTCTATCACAATGGCAACCTCCAAGTATCTGGTATGTGTCCACCAGGCTGCTCTTGCATCAATTTGAACTGTTACATTATTTGTGCTTTGGATCATGGCCTCTTGGTGTCTTTGCTCTTCCTCTGTTAGCCCGCACCTCATTTGTACAGCACCCACCATTTCCTCCAATCTATACAACACATGTTGAGAAGTAGCAGATGCCTGAACAGGTTCAATTTCATAGGTGCGGTTTTCTAAGTACAACAGACCCCTGAGTCCCCCTGAGCAAGTGCTGAGGGTGACTCGAGAGGCAGGATGGCCTTTCACCAAGCCGCGGTAGAAGCAGTCATCTCTGATGAAAGGATAGTCCATCTGAAGGTCCCCCTCCCTACTGTAAGTGAAGACAGGGAAATGTTTAGGCACAAAGCTCTTCTTTTTCCTGAGCTTCACGATGTGGCCCTTCCCCTCAATTTGCAGCAAGTAAGTGATTGTGTGGGGGTTTTGTCCATATCGGGGGGTTAATTTCCTTGGGACAATCATCTCATAGGAGGCATACCTATAGCCCTGTGGAGGGTTCTGACCTGCAGTCTCACTCAACACATTCCATGAGATCAGCACCAGCAGCCAGGGAAGACTGCTTGTCATCTTCCCTGACAGGTGAAAGAATGCACTAAGGCACCCCATGGGATGGCCTGTTGTGGGCCCAAAGCAAAATGAGAAGGACACTCCTATAGAGAGAGAAGGATTCTGATGATAGCAACCGTCTGTAGATTTACCTTTGGAATGTGGGCGGGCCTTGGTGATTAGGGACAGAATAGAATGCAGAGACTGGGCGAATGGGAAGCGAGTCAGAGTGCCTGACAGGGGACTTAACAGGAAGAACAGAAAGGAGTGCTGATAGGCTGAGGACCATAGTGTCAGGTAATCATGGGAACTGAGTGCAGGGCAATGGAAGAATACCTAGTCGCATAGCTGTCAACTTTTTCCCTTTCTTGTGAGGAATCCTATTTGGAATAAGGGAATTTCCCTTAGAAAAAGGGAAACGTTGACAGCTATGCACTAGTAGGAGTTCCTATGCCCTTGTCATGAACAAATTTGGTATAGATACAGTATTTCTTGTGCCACTGAAGGGCTGGAAGCAGGATATGTGAACAGCAAGTTGCCTGCCCTACAGAGATTTGGCCAGCAATATGCAGCAATAGCAGGTAAGGCGAAGGGGGAGTTTTTAATTATTATTATTTTATTAAATTTGTATAACGCCCTAAATCCATAGATCTCATAAATTTACAAGATGATATTAAGAAGAAGAAGAGTTTGGATTTAATATCCCGCTTTATCACTACCTGAAGGAGTCTCAAAGCAGCTAACATTCTCCTTTCCCTTCCTCCCCCACAACAAACACTCTGTGAGGTGAAGATGCAGGTTGGAGTAAAGGTAAAGGTAAAGGTACCCCTGCCCGTACGGGCCAGTCGTGTCCGACTCTAGGGTTGTGCGCCCATCTCACTTAAGAGGCCGGGGGCCAGCGCTGCCCGGAGACACTTCCGGGTCACGTGGCCAGCGTGACGAAGCTGCTCTGGCAAGCGAGCACCAGCGCAGCACACGGAAACGCCGTTTACCTTCCCGCTAGAAAGCGGTACCTATTTATCTACTTGCACTTAAGAGTGCTTTTGAACTGCTAGGTGGGCAGGAGCTGGGACCGAAAGACGGGAGCTCACCCCGCCGCGGGGATTCGAACTGCCAACCATGCGATCGGCAAGTCCTAGGCACTGAGGTTTTACCCACAGCGCCACCCGCAGGTTGGAGTGGTTTGTATCAAATGCTATAAATTTTATATGAAGGTGTTTTTAAAACAAATTATAGGAAGTCTTTACTTGTCCATCTGGTCCACAGAGTCACACTGTAGCTGTTGCATACGTGCTCCTTTTGATGAAAAGGCTCACATTCAAAATTCTCCAATGTGTCTACTCATTCTGAGGTGGCTCACTCCTTGCCCTACCAACACACATGCAGGGCATAGAGGGCAGCTGCCCCTCATCCCAAGGGCATCTTGGCGGTGACTCTTGGCTGCGAGTCCTGGAAGACCTGCTCTCTGCCTTGCAGCCTTTTCCCACCTGACCTAGGAGGGAGGGGCCCTGACTGACTTCAGCTACAAAAGCTGACACTGCTGAACACACCCTTGAGCTGGGGTGTTGTTTGCCGGATTTTGTTGGGAGGGGTGGTGGTTGCTGCTGTTGCTGGTTTTTTGTATCTTTATTATAGATCTTGTGATTTATGTGGAAATTGTTCAGTTTGGTTGTATATTTTTTATGTTTTCTTTATTGCTTATGACTACTTTAGTTATGTTGTAGTTATGAGTCCAGCTACAAAAGCTGAGGCTGCTGAAGAGGCCAGAGACCATCTTGGCTGTCTCTTAGTGCAGACCCAGGTCATCGAGCCTGAGCTTCCTCATGAACTACCATTGGCAGTATTGTTTGCATACCAGTGCAAGTAGATAAACAGGTACCGCCTTACTGAATCAAGATAGACTATATCCACAGCATTTCCCTCATTCACCAAGTTTGTAATTCCATCAAAAAAAAAAGAAAAAAAGAAATGAGATTAGTCTGGCATGACTTATTTTTGAAGCTTTTAAGGCACTTTCAACACCAGAAATCTGACATGGCTTTTAAAAATTCCATTGCATTTAAAACATGATAATGGATTGCCAGAATATTTTTTATTTTATTTTCATGACTAAATCAATTTTATTTGTGACAAATAGTTTTGTTTTGATTTACTGAGTGTTACGGGTCACACTCTAAATATATATTAAGCAGAATACATTTTTATAAAGAAATTAAAATACTCTCTTATCATAAGATCATAGAATTGTAGAGTTTGAAGGGATCATGAATGTCTTCTCCTCCAGCCCCCTGCAATCCAAGAATCTTTTGCCCAACATGGGCTCAAATCCACAACCCTGAGATTAAGAGTCTCTGCCCTACTGACTTAACCTAGTTCTTTTTAAATGTAATTTTGATTTTATAAAAGATGACGGCACCTACAAATGTTTGTTTGTTTGTTTGTTTAATAAAATTTATATACCACTTGATTGTAGGGGGAGAAACCTCAAAGCAGTTTTGAAAAGTAATATGTAATTGAAATATGTCACAAAGAGTTACAACATTATACAGCACACACATACAAACTGATTTAAATACATCTTTGGGATACAGTGGTGCCCCGCAAGACGAATGCCTCGCAAGACGGAAAACCCGCTAGACGAAAGGGTTTTCCGTTTCGGAGGCGCTTCGCAAGACGAATTTCCCTATGGGCTTGCTTCGCAAGACGAAAAAGTCTTGTGAGTCTCGAAATTTTCCCCCCGCTCACCCCCCCCCTTTTCAAAGCCGCTAAGCCACTAATAGCCTTTTAGCAGCTTAGCTGCTAATCCTTTAATAGCCGCTAAGCCCCTAAATCGCTAATAGCGCTAAACCGCTTAGCCGCTAATGGGGTTGCTTTGCAAGACGAAAAAACCGCTAGACGAAGAGAATCGCGGAACGGATTCTTTTCGTCTTGCGAGGCACCACTGTAATATGAATTTGTAGTAAATCAGCAGAGTGTCTTGGTAGAACAAATTGTTTTATAGGCTTTAACAGACTAACTTTTTCTAATACTTTGTCTGGCAGAAAAATATGTTATCTCTGAAATGAGGGTGTGTGTTTTTTTACAGAGGTACGTCCTGGTTTTCTACACTTGCCTTTTATTTGTAAGGAACCTCTGTAGAAACAAAGAAAGGTGGTTTTCTCCATTTACAATGGAGAGATGGATAGCTGAGGACCAGGCTCAAAACAGTGCCAGCATGGACACTGAGCAAGTGCAGACCTCAGACTATAAGCAAAAAGCCAGATGCCACTGTGTAAGATGAGCTGTCTCGGTGACTAGCAGCCTCATTCCCTGGGCTTTAGTTTCCTATTGTTTCAAATAAGTGTGCCTACTTCACCTATGAAATGTTGGATAGTAAAAGAGCAGCTCAGCCCCACATTCCAATTTCTAGTCTGGAAAGAGGAAGGTCTAACAAGGGCATAATACTGCTTCCACCTTCCCCTTTTTCCTCTGCAGGCTGCTTCACCTTCAACTGTACTGAAAAGGGAAGAGCTGGGATGCTGTGGAATAGAGCATTGAAGCTCCTTCCTCCCTCAGCTGCAGTATCTGTGGCCAATATTTGCAACGCTGTTTGTGTGTTTGTGTGTGTGTGTGTGTGTGTGTGTGTGTGTGTGTGTGAGAGAGAGAGAGGGGGGGGGAGAGGGAGAGGGAGAGAGATGAGATCCAGTCACCTCTATGTGCAACACTGAAATTGGTCCCTATATAATAAGATCAGTCTGCTATCAGCAGAACTTTGGAACTTAAGGATTAAAGCATCCCTCTTTTGTCCATAGCAACGTTCAGTAACCTCCCTTTAGGGTTTATTCAGAAGAAATTATTCATAACATTAGGACTTCTCAACCATTTTACACCTATTTTGATAAAAAAATGTTAGCATTTGTACTTTCAGTGTTTTTAATCACTGCTTTTTATCTTTTAAAACAAAGAAATAAACGCTTACTTGTATATTTTGAGCGACTGGTTGTGAGCCAGAGCCAGGCTCTCTAGGATGAAGCCAATTTTCTGCATCCATTTTAATCAAGGTTTAAGTCTGTTTGGCCATGGAAACTGCTTTTGTTGTGCTGTATGATGACCTCAGTCAGGAGAGGGATGGGAGAATGTGTTAATTCCCTGTTAATCCTATTGATCTCTCAGCGGCTTTCAATACCATTCACCATGGTATCCTTCTGGAGCAGTTGTCCCAGTGTGAGGGTGGGCAGCACTGCTTTGCAGTGGTTCTGGTCCTACTTGGATAGTCATTTCCACAGTATGATGCTTGGGGAGTGCTTTTCAGAGTCACAAAGTCTTCAATGCAGAGCTCCTTAGGGATCAAGCATGGCCCCCATGCTGTTAAACATGTTAATCTACAGGATGTTAATCTACAGGAAACTGCTGGATGGAGCCATCCAGAGTCTTGCAGTACGTTGACAGCAATATGTTGATGGCACATCTGGATTTCTTAACATCTACAAGTGTAGCAGTGGATGTGCATGACTGATGTCTTGACTCAGTAATAGACTGGATGGGAGCCAATAAACTGAAGCTCAGTTCAGATTAAACTGAAGTGAATGGTTCCCTAGACTGGATGGATGGGAAATGGCCTGCTCTTGATGGGATTACACTCCCTCTGAAGGAGTAGTTACATAGCTTGGGGATACTTCTGGAAACTTTGCTTTGCTGTCACTTGAGGCTCAAGTGGCCTTGGTAGCATGAAGTGCCTTCCATCTGCTTTGGCTGGTGGCCAGCCATACTCTGATGACCTCTGGGTTAGATTACTCAATGTGTTATACATGCGGCTGTCTTTGAAGGCAATTCAGAAGTTGGTACAGAATTCAGTAGCCATTTGTGAGCCTAATTGCCTTAGAGTCAGTCATCATTACTCTGTAAGAACCTTTCTGATTACCTAGAAAGATACCATGCAATTCACGTTTGCCTAACTTGGAGCTTTGTGGTGTGTGAACCCACATGTCAGAACCAAAAATTCTCATGTGTTTGATGTAAGGCTTCTTGCCAAACATCTTCTCATAGGGGGTACAACCAATCGCTGAAGATAACCTGTGATTGTAACTGTAAACAAAACAGGCCAAAGATTCTGCCCAATAACTCTTTGGAATATTGGCATCATGCAGCAAGGTTTTCAACCCTTGAAGCAATGTCTGATTTGCTCTCTCACAAAGTCCGTTCTGCCATGGCGAACGAAGACTAGACAAATCGTGCTGAATTCCTTTCTCAGTCAGAAAAGCTTCAAACTGTTGAGAAGTGAACTACCCCCCGCGATCAGTGAATAGAGTCTTTATCTTCTTACCATGCACACTTTCCAACCAAGCACAGAATTCCTTGAACCTCTGATATGCCTGATTTCTGCTTGAGATTGTACACATAAATATACCTGGAAAATGCATCAATGAGAACCATGAAGTACCTGTTGTCACCTAAAGAGGGCGATAGTGGACCAACCAAATCAGCATGCACTACCTGGTATGGTTCTGTAGCTTGCCTACTAGACACTTTACCTTTCACAGCCATTTTCACCTTGTTTGCTGCGCAAGCCTTACACTTCATGTGGTACCTGCAGGGTTTAATAGTCATACCTTCAACCAAGGCAGGCATTTTGGATACTGCCTCGAAATGTAAATGACCAAATTTCCTGTGAAAATCATGAATACATCCTGCATGCAAAACCTTGTTAGAACCTGCAATGCAACAAGTTTCATCCTGCACAACATCATCAAAATACAACACAAACGATCAACATATTCAGCATACAATACATAATCGTTTTTCTTTGTGATGGTGCACTTCTTGTTCTTGAAGGAAACGTCAATGTTCCGTTCATTCAGCTGCGCAACGCTGAGTAGATTGTGTGCAGCATCTGGAACGTAGAGAACGTCGTGTATCGACAAGTCCAAACTGTGAAGAACAACAGTTCCGTAGCCTTGACTGGAGATCGTGTGGTCATCCGCTTGGTGAATCGCACCTTCCTGCGGTATAAAAGACACGAACAGTCGCTTGTTGTTGCATATGTGTCTCGTGGCTCCTGAATCAATTACCGGACCTTTGCCTTTTCCACGTGTTGAGCTTTCGCTGCGCTGCTCTGTCTTGGCCCTGGGATATCTGCATTCCCTCTTCATATGGCCTAGACATCCACACAAGTAGCATCTCACTGCCTTCAAAGCTTTGGCGCCATCTGGTGGTTCCACTGCATTCTGGGATGACGTCTTGGAAGACTCCCCCTTACCAATGCAGCTAGCACCTCACCTGTCCGCTTCATTCTGAATCACAGCAGTAACATGCTCTACCGTGATCTGAGCAGTTGGCAGAACAGCAATCTGAGTGGCAACGGACTCCCAACTTAAACCCAAAGAATGTAGTATCATGAAGGAATACACAGCCTCTGGAAAGGTGAGACCTTTCTGTTGCAGCTCATGTCTCAGATTCTGCATCTCCATCAGATGAGCACGCACATCTGCACCTTCAGCAAGTGCCATATCATGCAGCTTGGCATAGTAGAACAAAGAAGCACCAACCTCTGTTCTTAAATGAGAATCTCTCAAAGCGTCCCAAATCTCTCTGGCTGAGGTCTTATCACGCAACAGACAAAGCTCTTCTGGGGATACTAGCAATGTAAGAGTTCCCCTTGCTTTGGAATCCTTAGCTGCCCATTCATCTGTCATCGGAGCTGGGGGTGTGTGTCTGTAATAACATTGAACAGACCCTCTTTTCGCAGAAGTGCCTCTGCGTATAACACCCATTCCGCGTAATTCTTTTTATCGAGCTTTGGAATCCCAAAAGCATCCCGAAGGGCCGCCGTGACTCTGGCATTAGCCTTCTGCGTCATTAATCAAGCTGCGACTGTGTTTACAGCAGCTCCAAAAGCACTTTCAAAAGCACTTTCGATTTCAAGCCTCTGCCGAGCCTCTGCCACAGCAAACGGCTTAAAAAGTTCAAAGTCCAGCCTTAAAGCCATTAATTAGGAACTGGCAGGCTTCCCAGGGCAAGAACACATACCTCTCATCAATCTTCTTGACGCGCAGAGCAGATAACTCCGTTCCATCTCTCTATTCCTCTGCCGGCATTCCGATCCTCTGGAGTCCATAACCAGAAATGTGAGACTTTGATCAGCCCCGGCCCATCTGGAGCTGATACAGGCTCGCCTTACCTTGAGCCCAAGCAGAGCGTAGTCACGCAATGAAAGGATAAGCAGGTAAATGTGCTACATGCTAAAGTTTATTTACAAGCTATGCTGAGAGCATACAAACATCCATCCTGCCTCTGTGACAGCAGAGAAGCAACTCCTCTCAACACAAAGAAACCGAGAGAACACTGAAAAATGACTTCCGCGTAGTCTTTGCTCACGGACAGATGCGTCTCTCCCACTTTGCCAAGGTCGGGAGGCACGCGTTCGTTAGCGGAGCTAGAAGGGGGAGCTAAGGCTAAGCTGACCCCGAAGCCTTGGAAGGAGATTCCAGGGTGATATGGCGTTGCTGCAGCGCGAAGAAGAGGACCCCCAGACCATTTTCAAGCTCCTAAAAGCTGAGCAAGAAGGGGGAGAAGGGGGAGAAGTTCTTCGGTGCTAGTTCCTGCAACCCTCCGCTGACAAGAAGCCCGAGCCCGTGGGTATGTCAATGGCTACACTTCTAACAAACTGAAGCAAACCTAAATGATTAGCCTATTTTATTTAGTGAACTTGCTAATTTACGATTAAAACAAAGTGTTTGATCTTAAAACAGAGTGTTTGAACTTAAATGGCTTTTCGCAATTGACCAAGATTTACCTACAAGCTATATCAGACTGGTTTTTTTCAAAAAAGATGTCTATTCCATTAATACCTAAGACATTTTAGCCATCTTTTCCTGCTGGAGTTATGAACAAAAAGATTACCTGTGGCTTCATTAGTGTTGCGACAGAAATAAACCAAGAAGTCATGAAGTCATAAAAAAAGACCCTTCCCAAGTGGTGAAATATATAAAGGGGTTTCCAGACTGTTCAGTATAAAATTAACTGTTGTTCACAAGTTAGTTTTCAACTGTCTGTTCACGCTGGCAAAAGGAATATAAGAGGCCAGAGACTCCCAGAGAACGGTGGTGAATGAGAGGGTGATTGATTACAAAATTATAAAACTGTCACAAGACTGATAAACATTGTCTCCCCTCTCCCAAGAAGTGTGGCTATCCCCCCTTTCTGGGGATTTCTGTTTGTCTTCGGCTGTGGACTGCTACGTAGTATAAATCAATTTAACAACAGCTAAGAGTACTTCTGCTGACTCACGCGCTCCGACATTTTCTTAGACCGACATTTTCCTGGTTTGAGGAATGGAAATGAACTGTATTAGACTGACATAGATTGAGAAGGGGGTCGAAAATCGCAGAGAGGGAGTGACTCAAACAGTGACATCAGCTGGTGAAAGAAAACTTTGCACTCTTTTGAAAAAGACGTTCCTCTAATAAGACTTATCAGAGCAATTACAGGGATTTTTGCAAGATATGCAACTAGTGAAGATCCCAAAACGCTGCATCATAATCTGCTGAAAGAGACAAGGTTTCATAAATTTTTATAGACCCTATACCCCATTACTGGAATAGCATTCCTGTTACCTCTGGAAAAGCAACATCTAAAGAGAATTTAATAGCACATAACATTATTGCATTGTACATTATTAATTGAAAATACTCCCCAGCTCTTTTCTTATTATTTAAATATACTTTTCGTATTTTCTTCCCCCTCTTTATTTCTTTACAAATTATAAATTGCATTATTATTATTACTTCTTTTGCTTTATTTTTCTCTTACCATCCCATCTTTTCTTTATTTCTTTCTTTTGTAATTTCTTTTGTGTTTTTGTTTTGTTTTGTTTCTCTGTTTCATTTTTGTTGTTTTTCTGGTTGTTTTTGTGTGGTTTTCAACTTGTGTGGTTTTGTCTTGTGTGTTTTTTGTTTCTGTTTTTTGTTGCTGTTTTTTTCTGGTTTTGTTTGCTTTGCCTTTCGCTATCTATTGGTAGCTAATGCAGCTGATATTAGCATCAGATGTCATTAGCTTTGTTGCAAGGTGCTGATTAACTGAACCGCTAACCTGTTTAAAGATTTATATATATGATCTATTACCCTGAATGATTAAGTGAACGCAAGGATTGCAATCATCTATTATATTTATTTGATCTGATGAATTTGTGATATTGCTGTATTGATGCTTGGCTGTAACTAATTAGATAATTGTTCATAATCAATTTAAAATATATTTAGTGAAACTGGGAATATAAAAAATTAGTGGATACATAGGCCGGAGATTACTATCAGACTGGTAAAATTGTCGTGATTGTATTAAGAAAGATTGAACTTAATTGACATTCATTAACTATCACATTGGAAATATTGACATGATTGTATTAAGAAAGATTGAACTTAATTGATATCCAATCTGTAAGACAGAAGGAAAGAGAACAAATTACCTAGTGAGCTAATTGAATTTCTTAGTGATGTATGGTAAAAAAACAACTGTGTCAGGTTCGGCGGCAGTTTCAGCCTCACAAATCAGGAGAACTTCTGTAATTGACATGGATCAACCACTAGATATGAGAGAATTATTTTTAAGTTTAAAGAAAGATATCCAAGATTTTAAAAATAATGTAAATGAAAAGGCAAAAGCAACAGAAGAAAAACTTATTTCAATGGGAGTTAAAATAGATGAAAATGTGAAAATAGCAGCTGAGTTATCAACTCAGGTCAACAATTTAGTACAAAAAAATTCAGAACTGACAAAAATAGTGCTAGACCTTAAAGGTAAAACACAGAACCTAGAGGAAGCTCAGAAAAAATTACAAAATGAAAATAGAGAGTTGAAAAGGGAATGCGATAAGATAAGGAAAGAAACAGCAGATCTGAAAGCACAGCAGGATTCAACTTTGGATTCTATTGCGATGTTGCAAATGCAGAGAAGGGAGAATACCCTAAGATTCAGAGGACTAATAGAGGACGCAGAGGAAATAATTGAGAGAAAAATCTCAAAAGAGCCAGCAGCTTGGTTAGACCTAGAAGAAGCAGAAGTAGCACAAAAAATAGAAAAAGCATTCAGAGTCAAATCTAATGTAGCAAAAGCAAACAACTGGCCGGCTGATTGTTTAGTCTCTTTTAACTTTATGGATTTCAGAAATAGAATTTTACAAGCTAGTAACAAGAAGAAATTCCAATCGGAAGGAAATGATATTATCGTCCACAAGATTATTCCAAATCGGTTGATAAAAAAGAGAGAAGCTTATAGACCTCTGGCCAAGGCACTAAAGGCAAAGGCAGTGGACTATAGGTGGGAGTACCCGGAAGGCATCTCCTTTTTCTTTAAAGGGAAACGTAGAAACTGCTTGTCGGCATTACATGCGGACAAGTTCTGGAGAAAGTACCGGAAAGACCTCGGAGGAAAAAGGCAATTGTTGGGAGAATCAGAGAAAATTGAACAAACAGTTGAGAGTTAGGAGACAGACTCTAGAAAAAATAATTGATTATTTGGGCAAAAATAATCTACCAATAATACCTAAGGAAAAAACTGAAATCTTGAACTCACCAATAACAGCTATGGAGGTGTAACAAGCCAAACAGAGATCAAAATTAGGAAAGACACCGGGCCCAGATGGTCTTCCAGCTAATTACTATAAAAAGTTAGAACAAGCATTATTTCTTCCCATGAAAGACCTAATGAATAATATTCTGGCAAATGGAAAGCTTCCGAAAACCTGGAAGGACAGCTTTATTACTCTTATCCATAAACAGGGAACAGATGCCTCAAACATGGCCAATTACAGAGCCATTGCACTGCTAAATAACGATTACAAGATATTCGCAGACATTCTTGCAAATAGATTAAAAATGGTGCTGAAAGAGATAATTCATAAAGATCAAACCGGATTTCTTCCCGGACGATTTATGCAATCCAATATTAGATGTGTGATTAATGTATTAGAATATTTGGATATAAAAATTGATAAACCAGCAGCTATTATGTTGGTGGATGCTGAAAAAGCTTTTGATAATGTGTCCTGGAAGTTTATGAAAAAATTAATGGAAGAAATCGGACTGGTAGAAAATATTTGTAAAGGAATAAATGCCATCTATTCGGAACAATATGCAAAATTGATCATCAACGGAATAATTACTGAGGAGTGCAAAATAAACAAGGGAACCAGACAGGGCTGCCCACTGTCTCCACTGATATTTATCTTGGTGATGGAAGTCTTGAACAATCAGATAAGAAGGGATCAGCTTGTTAAAGGGATCACTCTGGGAAACAAAACATATAAAATTAAAGCTTTCATGGACGATTTACTTGTTATGACTGAAAACCCTAAAGAAAGTCTGAAAAGAGTGCTGGAACTGATTAAAGAATTTGGAGAAGTGGCAGGCTTTAAGCTGAATATAACAAAAACAAAAAAGTTTGTTAAAAATAGAAAAAATATTGGGCCTGAAAATCTCTTCAAAAGCGAAATACTTGGGTATTTGGATCACCCCCAAGAACATAAACTTATTTCAGGATAATTACACCAAAGCTTGGTTAGAGATTAGAAAAAACTTGGTAACCTGGAGTAAACTAAAATTAACATTTCTGGGTAGGATTTCCATTATAAAGATGAACGTGCTACCAAAATTAATCTTTTTATTTCAAATGATTCCGATACTGGGTGAAGCAAGATATGGCAAAGAGAAATTTCCAAATTCCTGTGGGAAGCGAAGAAACCTAGGATTAAACACCTGATCTTAATAGACATAAAAGAGAGAGGAGGCTTTTCCCTACCCGACCTAAAACTTTACTACGAGGCAGCCTGTTTCACCTGGCTAAAAGATTGGTGCACGTTGCAGGATCCGGACCTCCTGGACCTGGAAGGTTTTGACAACCGTTGGGGATGGCACACCTACCTAATATATGGAAAAGCGAAAATTCATAAAAAATTTACCAACTATATAATAAGAAAGTCACTCTTTGCTGTATGGGAAAAATATAAAGACCTGATGGAGCCTAAAGTCCCGTGGTGGACTTCTCCAGTAGAAGCCATAGCAGTAAAACTGCTGCGCTCGTTTCTCTCTGGTCGGGGACAGAGGGTGGCGCTTGGGGGGGAATTGTCATCGCGCCACCCCTTGGTGTGTGGAGTGCCTCAGGGTGCGATTCTCTCCCCGATGCTTTTTAACATCTTTATGCGCCCCCTCGCCCAGCTTGTCCGGAGTTTTGGGCTGGGTTGCCATCAGTATGCTGATGACACCCAGCTCTATCTGTTGATGGATGGCCATCCTGACTCGGCCCCAGACACACTGACCAGATGTCTGGAAGCTGTGGCTGGATGGTTACGTGGGAGCCGGTTGAAGTTAAATCCTGCGAAGACAGAGGTCCTCTGGCTGGGGCGGGACGATATGGGATCGAGGGGGCAACTCCCATCTCTTGCGGGGGTGCAATTGGTGCCAGCACCGTCCGTTAAGAGTCTGGGTGTAATCTTCGATACCTCCCTCTCTATGGAGGCGCAGATTACAGCTATAACAAAGGCGGCATTTTTTCATCTCCGCCAAGCTAAGCAGTTGGCCCCTTATCTCTCTCGCCCTGACCTAGCCACTGTGATCCATGCGACGGTCACCTCCAGACTAGATTATTGTAACTCGCTCTACGTGGGGCTGCCCTTGAGACTGACCCAGAAACTCCAGCGGGTACAGAATGCCGCAGCGAGACTCCTTATGGGGTCCTCGCTGCGAGATCACATTCACCCGGTGCTATACCACCTGCACTGGCTCCCGGTGGAGTATAGGATCAAGTTTAAGGTGCTGGTTTTAACCTTTAAAGCCCTATACGGCCTAGGACCCTCGTACCTACGGGACCGCCTCTCCTGGTATGCCCCACAGAGAAACCTACGGTCTGTAAATAAAAACATCCTCAAGGTCCCAGGCCTCAGAGAGGTTAGGCTGGCCTCAACTAGAGCCAGGGCCTTCTCGGCTGCAGCTCCAATCTGGTGGAATGCTCTGTCACAAGAGACTAGGGCCCTGCGGGACCTGACATCTTTCCGCAGGGCCTGCAAGACAGAGTTGTTCCACCAGGCCTTTGGTCAGGGCGCAGCCTGACTCCCTCCTCTGGCAACCTGCACAGTATTTTGGTTGCCATCAATTTGATTTTAATTAATTTTTATAATGAAATATTTTAGAATGTGTGATTATTCAACTATTTGGTTATCTGATTGTTGTTAGCCGCCCAGAGCCCAGCTTCGGCTGCGGAGGGCGGGATATAAATAAAATTTATTATTATTATTATTATTATTATTATTAAAACGGAAAAATACTCAGGAAAGCTGGCCAACATATAAAATAAACTTCTAAATAACTTCTAAAAAATGAAGATAACCAAATAAAATTTAAAAAAATTGAGGAAATAAGAGAACACATTTCAGACTGGTTCCAATACCATCAGTTATTTGAAAAATTTAAATCTGACAAACAAAAGCGGTTCTCAGTAGAAATTTCCCAATTCGAATCTGATCTTGTAAATTCTAAAAGAAAAACTCTTTCCAAAACTTGCCGACTCCTCCTTGACTGGACAGTCAAGGAGGAGGAGGTAACAGTGGCAATGGTGAGGTGGTCCCAGGATTTTGGCCATTCAATAACCATGGCCCAATGGGAAAATTTATGGAAGATCAATTGGAAGTTCACAAACTGTTACACGATTAGAGAGAACTTTCAAAAAATGCAACATCGATGGTATCTAACACCATGGAAACTTTCAGAAATGTATAAAAATGTGTCAAGTAATTCTTGGAGATGCGGAGACTCAGGAACATTCTACCATATGTGGTGGATATGTAGGAAAATACAGGTATTCTGGGAGAGTATACATGCAGAACTGCAAAAAATGCTAAAGATCTCTTTCAATAAAAAACCAGAGGCCTACCTCCTGGGAAGGCAACAGTTTTGATTGCAGCAAAAGGAAGAGTAATGAAATCCCCTCTATACAAGATTGGATCCAAAAGCTGACAGAATATGTCGAATTAGATGGTTTATCAGAAAAAATAAAGAATAAATCAAAACAGGAATTTGTTTCTAAATGGGAGGTTTTCAAAGAATATCTGAAAAATAAATATAGTAGTTTAAATTCTGTTGCAGCATTCAAGGAACTTCAGTAATAGTTGCTAGGTAGATAGAAGAAATTAGATTTATTGAGAATAAGTTTAATTATGAAAATGTGTATTGGCAATAAGTAATATGAATTTGAAATATGGAATAGACGGGAAGTTGGGTCTTTAGTGTTAAGACCAATAGATGTTTTATTGTTTGCCAAGAAAATTATGTGTCTATGGCTATTTTTGTAATTTGTGTGTAATTTTGTATTTGTGTTTTTTTGTGTGGTTTTGTTGTTGTTGTATAAATAAATATTTTAAAAAAGAGAACACTGAAAAACAGGAAACCAGTGTACGTCACATCCAGTCTCCCATTCCTGTGGGAACCCAACATTAACTCTGAACTGTGGAATGTAAACAATGTCTTGTGACAAGCATTTTGCTGCTCAGTGAGGAAATAGAAACCAACAAGCACACCGACTGTTTGACCCAGTCAATCTGAACATTGTGTGTCTCCAGCCAGTCCATCCCAAGCACCAGGGGAAAACGGGGCATGGTAGCAATGTCCAGAGTTCGCACCTCCCGGTGCTGCTGGAGACACAGGACCAAGGGCTGGGTCTCCCGAGTAACAGCACCCGAACACAGGAGCCGTCCGTCAATTGCCTCCACCTGTACCGGTTCCGACTTATTCTGGAGTGGAACCCGATGATGGGCGGCAAAGGCAGAGTCCATATACGAGCGGGTTGCCCCCGAATCCACCAGAGCATGGGTGAGAATCCAGGGCCCACCAGGGGGGTATAGGCACACCGGAACCATGAGGTGTCGCAATTCCACTGGTGAGGGCCCCTCTTGCATGGTTTGGGACCCCGGGTACCCAGGGCCTTCGACTACCAGGGTTGGCTGTTTCCCTGTGGCCTGCATCTTCTCGGGACAGGATCGGGCGTAATGTCCACTCCCACCGCAGTAAAGACACAGGTTCCCCTCCCAAAGCCGCGTCTTCTCCGAGGGGGAGAGGCGAGTTCGCGCTGCCCCGAGCTGCGCTGGCTCGTCCGGCAACTCAGCTGTGGCTGTAGATCTGCTGGGGAGGACAGGAGCCGGGAGTGCTGGTGGTCCCGGGTCTGACGACGGTCCTCCAACCAATCGTCTATCTGTAGGCTCCGCTGAATGAGGGCGTCCAGCACGATGGGGCGATACATCATGGCCAGCTGG
This sequence comes from Podarcis muralis, assembly GCF_964188315.1. Lineage (NCBI taxonomy): Eukaryota > Metazoa > Chordata > Lepidosauria > Squamata > Lacertidae > Podarcis > Podarcis muralis. The sequence goes on along the minus strand of NC_135655.1, from coordinate 46,651,960 downwards.
TCCAGTATCTTGTCCGACAGTCCCTCGAGATACTGGTCCCAAAGTGCAGTCATTCCAAGACAAGTCCTGTGCCAACAGCCAAAATTCTGTGGCGTAGGCGGTGGCTGTGGACTTGCCCTGTCTCAACCGACGAATCGCCCGATTGGCTTGGCTCCCCTTCAGAGGGTTGCCAAACGCAGTCTCCAAGTGGTTACAGAACCCCACATAGTCTGTTAGCAAAGGAGAGTCTTGCCGGAGTAGTGGCAAGCCCACTTGGCCGCCTGGTCCTTTAACAAACTGATGAAGAAGTGCACCTTGGTGTGATCGTCAGGAAAATTCCGGGCTCGCCCCTGAATATAGAGCTTGGCCTGGGCGAGGAACACGGGAAAGCTGGCTGGGGACCCATCAATTTTCTCTGGCAGGGCCACTGGGTACTTGCCAGAAGCTGGGGCATCAGCCACAGGAGCCGGTAAGGCGTCCAACCGCTGCTGAAGCGCCGTAACCGGAAGATCCGGCAGAGGTGCAGGCGCTTCAGATTCAAGCCCCTGTCCCAGCTCAGCCGGCCCTGGAGGCGGGGACTCCTGTGCAGGCTGGGATTCCTCCGGTTCAGCCTCTGAATCAGATTCCCAGGCCATCACACCAGGTTGCTCACGGAGGCAAGACAGTCTGAGCACATAACACCATCCTGGCCCAACCACACTGGTTGCCAATCAGTTTCTGGGCCCAATTCAAAGTGCTGGTTTTGACCTACAAAGCCTATTGTGGCTCAGTACCCAAATATCTGAAGAAACACCTCTCCCCATATAAACCAGCATAGACCCTACAATAATAATCTGAGGCCTTTCTTCTTGGTAGCATAGTCAAGACCGCATTTTACCAGCTTCTTTACAAGAATATCATGGGGCACCTTGTCAAATGCCTTGCTGAAATCAAGGTAGACTACATCCACTGCGTTCCCTTCATCTACCAGGCTTGTAATTCTGTCAAAAAACGAGATCAGGTTAGTCTGAAATGACTTATTTTTCAGAAATCCATGCTGACTATTGGTGATCACAGCATTCCTTTCTAGGTGCTCACAGACTGTTTGCTTAATGATCTGCTCCAGAATCTTCCCTGGTATTGATGTCAGACTGACTGGGCGGTAATTATTTGGGTCCTCTCTTTTCCCCTTTTTGAAAATAGGGACAACATTTGCCCTCCTCCAGTCTGCCGGGACTTTGCCTGTTCTCCAGGAATTCTCAAAGATGACTGCCAGTGGTTCTGAAATCACATCTGCCAGTTCTTTTAATACTCTTGGATGCAGTTCATCTGGCCCTGGAGACTTGAATACATCTAGACTAGCCAAGTATTCTTGTACTATCTCCTTAGTTATTCTGGGTTGTGTTTCCTCTGCTGAATCATTTGCTCCAAATTCTTCAGGTCGGGCATTGTTTTCTTTATCGGAGAAGACTGAGGCAAAGAAAGCATTGAGGAGTTCAGCCCTTTCTGTGTCCCCTGTTTGCATTTCACCATCTTCTCCTCTGAGTGACCCCACGGTTTCTTTGTTCTTCCTTTTGCTACGAACATACCCATAAAAGCCTTTTTTGTTGCTTTTAACCTCTCTAGCAAGCCTGAGTTCATTTTGTGCTTTAGCTTTTCTGACTTTGTGTCTACACGTGCTGGCTATTTGTTTGAATTCCTCTTTGGTGGTTTCCCCCCTTTTCCATTTTTTGTACACATCCTTTTTAAATCTTAACTCAGTTAAAAGTTCTTTAGATAGCCACCCTGGCTTCTTTAGGCACCTTCCATGTTTCCGTCTCATTGGTATTGCCTGAAGTTGTGCTTTTACTATCTCCCTCTTAACAAACTCCCAGCCATCATGAACTCCCTTTCCTTTTAGTATTACTGTCCATGGGATCTCACCCAGCACTTCCCTAAGCTTTATGAAGTCGGCTTTCTTAAAGTCAAGAAATTGAGTCCTAGTATGCTTGGCTGCTCCTTTCCGCTGTATAGTAAACTTCAGAAGAGCATGATCACTCGCGCCTAATGATCCTTCCACTTCTACCCCACTAACCAGGTCATCAACATTGGTTAGGACCAGATCTAAAATGGCTGTTCCTCTTGTTGCTTCTCCCACTTTCTGGACAATGAAGTTGTCTGCAAGGGCAGTGAGGAATCTGTTTGACCTTATGCTCTTGGCTGAGTTTGACATCCAACAAATATCAGGGTAATTGAAGTCCCCCATTACTACTATCTCCCTTCCTTTTGCATGCTTGGCCATCTGTTCCAGGAAGGCATCATCTATGTCCTCCGTTTGGCTTGGGGATCTATAGTAAACTCCCACAATGAGGTCACTGTTATTCTTCTCTCCCTTAATTTTCACCCAAATGCTCTCACTTTGGCTTTGAGGTTCTAAATCTTGGATCTCTTCACAGGTATACACATCCCTGACATATAACGCCACTCCTCCTCCTTTCTTGTCTGGTCTGTTTCTTTGAAATAGATTGTATCCCTCCATTATTACATTCCAATCGTGGGATTTATCCCACCAGGTTTCAGTGATTCCTATTATGTCATATTTAGTTTGCTGTACCAGGAGCTCAAGCTCATCTTGTTTATTTCCCATGCTTTGTGCATTAGTGTACAGAGATTCACTTTGATTACCTTCTTTAAAGTATGAAGAATAAATTAGATAAACAAATCAACATTTTGTCATTTTAACATTTTGTTTCCACGGTTCTCTGCATTCAGTTGCTTTGATATGTAGACATGGAATCACTAAGATTACGTAATGTTGTGATGCTCAGCTGTTAAAGTGTTTTGTTGCCTTTTTATCTCTGCATAATACTGTCCATTATTTCCTGCACATCTATTTGACACATTCAGTGTATTGTTCAATTCTCTGATTCAGTTGGGACAGGATTTTCTTCCTCTTTTACACCTTCTTCATATGTTTTTTCTGGTTTTTATACAAACCACACTCTCAGACGCTTCCTGAAATAAATACAAAGTCCAAAAACAGCAAAAATAGTAGAAACAAGAAATACAATTGCTGCTATAATTCCTGTCATGTTGACGCTATGTTTTGAAGTGTTCCTTGGTGGAGGAGGTCCACTGTCAATGCTGCCACCATTACCTTGGTTCAGACAGTCTGGAGGGGCCCAGCCATAATCACAATGACAATGTTTGTAAGTGTTGCATATTCCTCGATTATGACACTTTGTGACATTGCAATCATATTTCAAGAGGGACACATTCTTTTTTTTTTTTAATAAAATATTTTATTAAATTTTCTTTCAAACAGTCAGAAATTTACAGAATAAAGAAAAAAGAAAAGAACAAAGAGAAAAAGAAATACATAAAAACCAACTTTCCAGAATATTTTTACCATTCCAACTGGACTTCCCCACATCTTCCAAACCCTGCGTTCTTTGCAATAAAAACATCAGCAATTTGTTACCTTTTTTCATGTCTTACTGTATCTTTCAAATATTATGTTTCTAAAATCAAAATACTATGTCTCGGTTGTTTGTATCTTAGAATAAACATAATATAGTTATTTCATGTTGTCCACCTCGTCTTTCTTATAGCTTAGTTTCCAATTCACCTAATCTAGTTGCTGAAGCAAAAGTTTCCTAATCATACACATTCTTAACATTCATACAGCTTATAATGTTTTTGCAAATAGTCCTTAAATTTTTTCCAGTCCTCCTCCATTATTTCCTCTCCCAAATCTCGGATTCTGCCAGTCATTTCAGCCAGTTCCATGTAGTCCATCAACTGCGTCTGCCATTCCTCCAGCGTGGGTAAATCTTGTGTCTTCCAGTACTTTGCGATGAGGATTCTTGCTGCTGTAGTAGCATACATAAACAAAGATCTATCCTTCTTTGACACCTTCTGGTCCACCATGCCCAGGAGGAAGGCCTCTGGTTTCTTGGGAAAGGTATATCTAAATACCTTTTTTAACTCATTGTAAATCACTTCCCAGAAGGCCTTCACTTTTGGGCAGGTCCACCAGAGGTGAAAGAATGTCCCTTCCGCCTCCTTACATTTCCAACATTTGTTATCAGACAGGTGATATATCTTAGCCAGCTTAACTGGAGTCAAGTACCACCGGTATATCATTTTCATAATGTTTTCCTTCAAGGCATTACATGCCGTGAACTTCATTCCGGTGTTCCTTTACCTTTCCCTGTCCTCAAACATAATGTTGTGCCCAATGTCCTGTACCCACTTTATCATGGCGGATTTTACTATCTCATCCTGTGTGTTCCATTTAAGCAGCAAGTTGTACATTCTCGAAAGTATCTTAGTTTTTGGTTCTAACAGTTCCGTCTCTAGTTTCGATTTTTCCACCTGGAATCCAACCTTTTTGTCTATTTTAAAAGCCTCTTGAATTTGAGCATAGTGTAGCCAGTCTCGCACCTTATTTTTTAATTTCTCCTGGCTCTGCAACCTCCAATTGTCTCCGATTTTTTCAATTATTTCCCAATATTTCGGCCAGTAGGCCTCCATGTTGAGTCTTTTTCTAGCCTTAGCCTCCACAGAAGAGGGACACATTCTTGCACTCCCCATTAATACACATCATTTCTGTGCCACAAGGAGTCCCATCTCTCACTGCTCCAATATCAGGTATGTCTATTCCAGCATGGTAATCTGTACTCCAGCAATGCCTATTGCCAAGAGGCGTATTAATTATGGTGCTGTGTTCCTCCAAAGAAGGTAGTTTATAAACATTTTCACACTGGATTTGGCCGCACAAGATGTTCTGAGTATCACATTTCTTATAAGTGTCATGTCTAAGCCCACAGTTGCCAAAGCGATCACCTCGAGCATTCATTTCACTGAAGCAATCCTTTGATGCACTGGTTGCTTTGTTGCCAAAGATCATTCTGCACTGCCCAGTGTGAGTTGTGCAATTCCCATGATAGCAATATGCCCCATCACTACAGGGGGCACCATCTTGTACATAAACATCTTCAGGACACCATTCTGAAGTCCCGTTGCAGTACTCGGGAAGATCACAGCTGCTGACCTGTTCTCTGCAAACCTTATGAACTGGAAGATACTGACACTCAACACAGCACTCTCCAAAAGCACAAGTGGCTTCTGGACTCAACATGCAATTAGACTGGCAACATGGATCCAACTTGCATTGCTCTGTTGAGCCACAATCACATTCCTCTTTATCTTCCACTACTTTGTTTCCACAGTATGCAAATTTATACATTCGATCAGGGTCTAGTGGAACTAACAAACACTTTCTGTTCCTTACCGAGAAGTAATCCTTGTAACTGCAATTGCTAAACTTATCTGTGCTTACTCCATATGCAGCCATAACGCAAGAATGTCGATCACAAGTGCAGTGTTTTTCATCATGTTTCATTCCAAGATTATGTCCTACTGCATGGGCAAATATAACACTAATAGCAAACAAACTGGGAGTCATATATGACTCAACACCACTTGCCCAGTGGGCAAGACAAATTGATCTTAAGTACGCTAATCCAAGTGTAGGTCCAAAACTTTTATATACAGTAGTGCCCCGCAAGACGAAATTAATTCGTTCCGCAATTTTTTTCGTCTAGCGAATTTTTCGTCTTGCGAAGCACGAAATCCCATAGGAATGCATTGAAAATCAATTAATGCGTTCCTATGGTCAAAAAAAGTCCAAACAAAGCCAAATTTGGTACAACAACAGTTTATTAACTGCTCTTTAAAGTCACACATACTTTCAAGAGCAGTTCAAAAATTGAAGGGAAAATAAATTAACTTTATAAACATGACAGAAAAACATTTAAAAATCAACAAAGTGTACAGTACATTTTCTAAGACTCTGGGGAACCACTCGAAGAAGGCTCCTCTTCCACTCTTTGCTTCTTGGTCAAGAACCTGTCCATAGTCTGCTGCTTTATCCGCCTTTTCAGCACCTCCCTGAAAGACGACATGACCCTCGTATCATAAAAGTTCCCAGCGTCATGTGCCACGTGCTTCTCAGGGTGGTGTAGATCTGCAAAAGTCTGCACCTCCTTCCACTTCTGGCAAATGTCCCTCAGTCTTTCGGAGGACAGCCGTTCCTCAGTTGCTTCCTCCTCTTCCAGTGAGGCCTGCTCCTGCGCAGCCTCTGCCTGCAGTTCGACCAGCTCCACGGTGGTCAGCTCGTCGTCGTGCCCCTCCACCAGCTCGCAGACGTCCTCCTCCGTGACCTCAAGGCCCATGGTCCTCCCCAAGGCAACAATGTCCTGCACCACTGTTGACTCTGGTGCATCAGAGTCACTTGGTGCCACACAGTCCGGCCACAGGCTGCGCCAAGCGCAATTCAAATTTCTCTGGCTGATCCCTTTCCAGGCCGTGTTGACGATCTTCAAGCAGGTGACGATGTCGAAGTGGTCCTTCCAGAATTCCCGCAGGGTGATGGTGGTGCAGTCAGTCACCTCGAAGCATCGCCTGAAAAGCTCCTTGGTGTAGAGTTTTTTGAAATTGGCGATGACCTGCTGATCCATCGGCTGGAGCAGTGGCGTGGTGTTAGGCGGCAGGAACATGATGTTGATGAAGCTGAACTCCTCCAACAAGTCCACCTCAAGGCCTTTAGGATGGGCAGGAGCATTGTCCATCAGAAGCAAAGCCTTCAGCGGCAGGTCGTTGTCCAGCAGGTACTGCTTGACAGCAGGGCCAAAAGCAAGATTGACCCAGTCCACAAACAGCACACGTGTGACCCAAGCCTTGCTGTTGGATCGCCACATGACACTCAGCCGCTCCTTGTCGATCTTGTGTCTCTTGAAGGCCCGTGGGTTCTCCGAGTGGTACACCAGCAGGGGCTTGATCTTCAGGTCGCCGCTTGCGTTGGCACAGAAGAGCAGGGTCAGGCGGTCCTTCATGGGCTTGTGGCCAGGCAGCCTGGACTCCTCCTGAGTGATGAAAGTCCTTTTGGGCATCCTCTTCCAAAACAGCCCGGTCTCGTCGCAGTTGAAGACCTGCTGCGGAACGTAGCCCTCCGTCTTCACAAGCTCCAGGAACTCCGCTGCAAAGTCTTCAGCCGCAGGAACATCAGAACTGGCAGCCTCTCCATGCCTGACCACGCTGTGGATGCCAGATCTTGTCTTGAACCGGTCAAACCAACCTCTGCTAGCCTTGAAGACTTCTGGCTCGGCCGAGGTTCCTGGCTGTTCCCGGATGAGGTCAGCGTGCAAGGCCTTGGCCTTCTCACAAATGACGGCCTCAGACACTGTGTCCCCTGCACGCTGCTTCTCTTCTATCCAGATGAGCAGCAACTTCTCGACCTCCTCCAGGACAGCTGGGCGGTTCTTCACGATCCTGGTGACTCCCTTGGCTGCATCAGTCGCCAGGATCTTCTCCCTCATCTTCAGGATGGTCCCGATGGTCGATGGGTTCCTGCCGTACTCCCTGGCGATGTCCGTCACACGCATTCCGCCGTCGTGCTTCCAGATGATCTCCTTCTTCATTTGCAGCGTCACCTTCTCCTTCTTCCTCTCGCCGGCCACCGCAGCAGCAGTCTTCTTGGGTCCCATGGCAGCACAGCTCCTACCTTCGTAAACTCAGAAACAGAAAAAAAAAACAGTGATGTGCTTCAAACCCAAAAAATACAAAAGCAGCCAGCCACCCACCACACAGAAATTAAAACCCAGAACCAAGGCCTTGAATCCCAAGCACCCCAACCCCAAATCCAAAATCCAAAAACCCCCAAAAAAGTTTTAAAAGTTTAGCTTACCAAATGGATGAAAGAGAAGTTCTGGAAAAGCTTCAACAATCAACCACCGAAGTCCTCAGAAACCTCAAATGGCTGCAAAATAAGTTTAGGAAAAGCTTCAAAAATCACCAATGTCTTCAAAAACCTCAACTGCTCCCACAGACACGCACCAACCCACCCACAACACAGAAATTGCAAACCCCTCCCCAACTGCTCCCCCAGCCCCTCCCCAACTGCTGCAAACCCCTCCCCAACTGCTTCCCCACCCAGACAAAAAAAATTTCAAAAAATAACAACATGGCCAGCACTCAAAAAACCCCCACAAGCCCCCAGATTTCTGCAGAAACCTCCTCAACTGTTCCCCTAGCCAGCCAGCACTCAGAAATTCAAACTCAGAAAAAAAAATTTGAAAAAAAAACAACCATGCCTAGTGGTCACAGAAAATCACAAAAATTCCCAAACCCCCCCACAAGCCCCCAGATTTCTGCAGAAACCTCCCCAACTGTTCCCCTAGCCAGCCAGCACTCAGAAATTCAAACTCAGAAAAAAAAATTTGAAAAAAAACAACCATGCCTAGTGGTCACAGAAAATCACAAAAATTCCCAAAACCCCCCCACAAGCCCCCATATTTCTGCAGAAACCTCCCCAACTGTTCCCCTAGCCAGCCAGCACTCAGAAATTCAAACTCAGAAACATTTTCAAAAAAAAACAACCATGCCTAGTGGTCACAGAAAATCACAAAAATTCCCAAAACCCCCCACAAGCCCCCAGATTTCTGCAGAAACCTCCCCAACTGTTCCCCTAGCCAGCCAGCACTCAGAAATTCAAACTCAGAAAAATTTTCAAAAAAAAACAACCTTGCCTAGTGGTCACAGAAAATCACAAAAATGCCCAAAAACCCCCACAAGCCCCCAGATTTCTGCAGAAACCTCCCCAACTGTTCCCCTAGCCAGCCAGCACTCAGAAATTCAAACTCAGAAAAATTTTCAAAAAAAAACAACCAGCCTAGTGGTCACAGAAAATCACAAAAATGCCCAAAAACCCCCACAAGCCCCCAGATTTCTGCAGAAACCTCCCCAACTGTTCCCCTAGCCAGCCAGCACTCAGAAATTCAAACTCAGACAAATTTTCAAAAAAAAAACAACCTGGCCCAGTGGTCACAGAAAATCATAAAAATTCCCAAAAAAGGCCCACAAGCCCCCAGATTATCGCAAACCCCTTCTCAACACCAAGTCCTTGAATCCCAAACACCCCAACCCAAAATCCAAAACCCCCCAAAAAAGTTTTAAAAGTTTAACTTACCAAATGGATGAAAGAGAAGTTCTGGAAAAGTTCTGGAAAAGTTTTGGAAAAGCTTCAAAAGTGAGCAAAGTCTGAGAAAAGGCTACCAAACCACGTGCTAACAGTTGCTCCTCGAAGTCAAGTCGCAACTGCAGCTGCTCAAACAAAGCACCCTTGGTTTTAACGGTTTTTAGACAAAGGAAACAAAGTCGCGAGACGTTTTCGTCTTGCGAAGCAAGCCCATAGGGGTATTCGTCTTGCGAGGCAAATCGCGGACAAAAAAACCTTTCGTCTAGCGAGTTTTTTGTCTTGCGAGGCATTCGTCTTGCGGGGCACTACTGTACAAATAAGTGAGCAGCATCAGGATGCATATGTTTACTTAGTGACTTTTTTACAAACGTGACAAAATTGAGCAGTGTTTTTTCTATTGTGTCTTCGATTTTCATGAGGTTCTTTTCTGACCAAATCTCCAGGCCAGCTATAGACAACTCAACAGCAAGTGGCTCATATATTGAGTTTGCAGCATGGATAATATCTAGAACTTGCAAAGCAATACGACTTTCATTTCTGTCAAACCTGACATACCGTTCATGTTCTATCACAATGGCAACCTCCAAGTATCTGGTATGTGTCCACCAGGCTGCTCTTGCATCAATTTGAACTGTTACATTATTTGTGCTTTGGATCATGGCCTCTTGGTGTCTTTGCTCTTCCTCTGTTAGCCCGCACCTCATTCGTACAGCACCCACCATTTCCTCCAATCTATACAACACATGTTGAGAAGTAGCAGATGCCTGAACAGGTTCAATTTCATAGGTGCGGTTTTCTAAGTGCAACAGACCCCTGAGTCCCCCCGAGCAAGTGCTGAGGGTGACTCGAGAGGCAGGATGGCCTTTTACCAAGCCGCGGTAGAAGCAGTCATCACTGATGAAAGGATAGTCCATCTGAAGGTCCCCCTCCCTACTGTAAGTGAAGACAGGGAAATGTTTAGGCACAAAGCTCTTCTTTTTCCTGAGCTTCACGATGTGGCCCTTCCCCTCAATTTGCAGCAAGTAAGTGATAGTGTGGGGGTTTTGTCCATATCGGGGGGTTAATTTCCTTGGGACAATCATCTCATAGGAGGCATACCTATAGCCCTGTGGAGGGTTCTGACCTGCAGTCTCACTCAACACATTCCATGAGATCAGCACCAGCAGCCAGGGAAGACTGCTTGTCATCTTCCCTGACAGGTGAAAGAATGCACTAAGGCACCCCATGGGATGGCCTGTTGTGGGCCCAAAGCAAAATGGGAAGGAAACTCCTATAGAGAGAGAAGGATTCTGATGATAGCAACCGTCTGTAGATTTACCTTTGGAATGTGGGCGGGCCTTGGTGATTAGGGACAGAATAGAATGCAGAGACTGGGCGAATGGGAAGCGAGTCAGAGTGCCTGACAGGGGACTTAACAGGAAGAACAGAAAGGAGTGCTGATAGGCTGAGGACCATAGTGTCAGGTAATCATGGGAACTGAGTGCAGGGCAATGGAAGAATACCTAGTCGCATAGCTGTCAACTTTTCCCTTTTCTTGTGAGGAATCCTATTTGGAATAAGGGAATTTCCCTTAGAAAAAGGGAAACGTTGACAGCTATGCGCTAGTAGGAGTTCCTATGGCCTTGTCATGAACAAATTTGGTATAGATATAGTATTTCTTATGCCACTGAAGGGCTGGAAGCAGGATATGTGAACAGCAAGTTGCCTGCTCTACAGAGATTTGGCCAGCAATATGCAGCAATGGCAGGTAAGGCGAAGGGGGAGTTTTTAATTATTATTATTTTATTAAATTTGTATAACGCCCTAAATCCATAGATCTCATAAATTTACAATAAGATATTAGATGCAGGTTGGAGTAAAAGTAAAGGTACCCCTGCCTGTACGGGCCAGTCGTGTCCGACTCTAGGGTTGTGCGCCCATCTCACTTAAGAGGCCGGGGGCCAGCGCTGTCCGGAGACACTTCCGGGTCACGTGGCCAGCGTGACGAAGCTGCTCTGGCGAGCCAGCACCTGCGCAGCACATGGAAACGCCATTTACCTTCCCGCTAGAAAGCGGTACCTATTTATCTACTTGCACTTAAGGGTGCTTTCGAACTGCTAGGTGGGCAGGAGCTGGGACCGAAAGATGGGAGCTCACCCCGCCGCGGGGATTTGAACTGCCGACCATGCGATCAGCAAGTCCTAGGCACTGAGGTTTTACCCACAGCGCCACCTGCAGGTTGGAGTAGTTTGTATCAAATGCTATAAATTTTATATGAAGGTGTTTTTAAAACAAATTATAGGAAGTCTTTACTTGTCCATCTGGTCCACAGAGTCACACTGTAGCTGTTGCATACATGCTCCTTTTGATGAAAAGGCTCACATTCAAAATTCTCCAATGTGTCTACTCATTTTGAGGTGGCTCACTCTTTGCCCCACCAACACACATGCAGGGCATAGAGGGCAGCTGCCCCTTGGACTTCCGGGTTAGCGCCACCGGCAATGGCGGATTTCCTCTGATCGGGAGGAACCCGCTCCGTGAAAATCAGGGTGTGACCGCCAAGGCGAGGCGGAGACCCACTAAAAACCACAGGGGGGAGAAGCCTGTGGACCTGGGATTTGGCTAGCACCTTTCGCGCCTCCCCTACTCGCGGGGAAACCCGGTTTCGGGGATCCGGAGCGAAGTGGGGTGAGCGGCGTGGTACTTCGAATCGACTGCTCTTTTTACGGAGTGAAGCCGCATTGCTGTTGCCGGAGAGCGCTGACTTTTTCCTGTGGACAATTGGACTCTAAACAAGTACCCGTGAGTAGAACGGAAAATTGGATTATAAAACTTCGTAATTTGGCACAGGAGCGGGAAGGTTTAAACAGAACAGGAAGTCCGCCTTCCGCTTTTGTAAATAGTTTGAAGCAAAGACATCGCAAGCTAAAGTCTGGAAAGTTATTTGTAAAGGACTAAATTTCCATTGGTCAAACTACTAAACCCCCCTTGGAAGCAGGAGAAGAGGGCGGAAATTTTAAATTGTTTAAGCCTGCAGGAGAGAGAGTAAAGAAAGATAAATTTCTACTGTCTTGAACCTGGGAACGGGCTGTCAAAAGACAGACGTTTTGGGAAAGTTCATCGACCGTGAATAAAATGTGTGCTGACAGATAGTTAAGTAAGAGAAACATATTGACTCCAATGTTTCCCTTTGCATTTAAAAGGAACAAAATAGTTGAAAAAGGAAGGTAATTTTGTTGCCGGATCTGCTTCTAAAAGGACGGATACAATTAGAAATTGAATCCCCTAGAGGGAGCTTTTGAAATTGCTGCTGGAGTGAACCTGGGAAGCTCGCCAGCTCTAGAGATTAAGGATCGTAAAAAATAGTTTTTGACCTTGGACAAGAATGTCGACACAGGAAGCCTTAGTGTCTGCTTTGTGCAAGACATGTGCTTTGTTGGAGCAGCTTCATGCAAAGATGGATTTGTTTCATGCAAAGATGGACTTGATGATTATTGCAACTGACAACTTTGGACAAACAGTGAATACTTATATGGAAACCCCTCAGGAACTGACCCAGGAATTTGCATTGACAGGGCAAGTTGTGGAGAAGATAAAGAAGGAGGTTGTCGTTGAACCTCAATATATGTTGTTAGAGCTATGGCCTTGCAGGATTATAAGCTGTTGTCTCTGAAGCCCGAGCCTGGAGTGAGTAATATCTGGAGAGATGGAGTGCCAGCTGGATTGGAGATGGGAAGTGGGCTCGACCCCCCTATGCAGGGATGTCCAGACTTATGGGATTTGGTCCTGGGCCAGGGAGAGACTGGAGCTGTGGGGACCTTTAACTTTGGAGGGACATTGAAGCATGCTGTGAAACTTCCTTTGGATTTTAATGCTGACCATGGAGAATGGGCTGACCTGCTGAGAAGGGCTAAAGACATTGTTAAGTTGGAGCTTCCCAGAGATCTACTCCTCAGTGCCAAAGGAAAGAAATTGAGAATAAGATCAACAGATGACAAAGTAAAGGGCAAGTACAAATTTGAAGATCTGCAGAAGGGACATGGAGAAGAGTTAAGAGCCTCGGACAGAAGATCACCAGGTTGACGGACTAGAGGGAATTGACAGAAAGGACTGACAGAACCCGAGACCAGGAAGAAGAGACGGTGGATGAAGATTGGAAGAAAGTTTAAAAATTTATTTAAAGAAACATTGTAAAGTTAATGAGTCTGAGGAAAATGTTGGAATGAAACTATTTGGCTTTAGTAGAAATGCTATAAGGAGATAAATTTAAATAAGTTCTAAGTTTTTAGGGTTTTTTAAGTGTAAAATTTAAGGGTAAACTGTGTTAAGATATATTATAGAACAAAATCTGAGAAAGAGGGAAAGGATTTGCTGAAACAGGTAATTGAATTAGAATACAAAAAAGGGAGGGGTGAGGAAGTCGAGGAAAAAAGTAAATGAAAAATAAAGATATGAAAATATCGGATCTGTTCTTTTTTTCTTTTTAAAATGATTTTCTTTTTAAATGGTTTTGCTTTTTCTCTTTTTACTGATCTGTTGTATTGTTCTTTTTTGTATTTTTTTCTTTTTTCTTTTTTGAAGTATTGTAATTTCTTTATTTTTTCCCCCTTTTCTTTTCTGTAATTGTTAAACTTTAATAAACATCATTTTTTAAAAAAAAATAGAGGGCAGCTGCCCCTCATCCCAAGGGCATCTTGGCGGTGACTCTTGGCTGCGAGTCCTGGAAGACCTGCTCTCTGCCTTGCAGCCTTTTCCCACCTGACCTAGGAGGGAGGGGCCCTGACTGACTTCAGCTACAAAAGCTGAGACTGCTGAACACACCCTTGAGCTGGGGTGTCGTTTGCCGGATTTTGTTGAGAGGGGTGGTGGTTGCTGCTGTTGCTGGTTTTTTGTATCTTTATTATAGATCTTGTGATTTATGTGGAAATTGTTCAGTTTGGTGGTATATTTTTTATGTTTTCTTTATTGCTTATGACTACTTTAGTTATGTTGTAGTTATGAGTCCAGCTACAAAAGCTGAGGCTGCTGAAGAGGCCAGAGACCATCTTGGCTGTCTCTTAGTGCAGACCCAGGTCATCGAGCCTGAGCTTCCTCATGAACTACCATTGGCAGTATTGTTTGCATACCAGTGCAAGTAGATAAACAGGTACCGCCTTACTGAATCAAGATAGACTATATCCACAGCACTTCCCTCATTCACCAAGTTTGTAATTCCATCAAAAAAAAAGAAATCAGATTGGTCTGGCATGACTTATTTTTGAAGCTTTTAAGGCACTTTCAACACCAGAAATCTGACATGGCTTTTAAAAATTCCATTGCATTTAAAACATGATAATGGATTTCCAGAATATTTTTTATTTTATTTTCATGACTAAATCAATTTTATTTGTGACAAATAGTTTTGTTTTGATTTACTGAGTGTTACGGGTCACACTCTAAATCATAGAATCATAGAGTTGGAATAGACCACAAGGGCCATCGAGTCCAACCCCCTGCCAAGCAGGAAACACCATCAGAGCACTCCTGACATATGGTTGTCAAGCCTCTGCTTAAAGACCTCCAAAGAAGGAGACTCCACCACACTCCTTGGCAGCAAATTCCACTGTCGAACAGCGGAAATATATATTAATAAATATATATTTAAAAATATATATTAAGCAGAATACATTTTTATAAAGAAATTAAAATACTCTCTTATCATAAAATCATAGAATTGTAGAGTTTGAAGGGATCATGAAGGTCTTCTACTCCAGCCCCCTGCAATCCAAGAATCTTTTACCCAACATGGGCTCGAATCCACAACCCTGAGATTAAGAGTCTCTGCACTACTGACTTAATCTAGTTCTTTTTAAAAGTAATTTTGATTTTATAAAAGATGACGGCAACTGCAAATGTTTGTTTGTTTGTTTGTTTGTTTGTTTATTAAAATTTATATACCACTTGATTGTAGGGGGGGAACCTCAAAGCAGTTTTGAAAAGTAATATGTAATTGAAATATGTCACAAAGAGTTACAACATTATACAGCACACACATACAAACTGATTTAAATACATCTTTGGGATAATATGAATTTGTAGTAAATCAGCAGTGTCTTGGTAGAACAAATTGTTTTATAGGCTTTAACAGACTAACTTTTTCTAATACTTTTTCTGGCAGAAAAATATGTTATCTCTGAAATGAGGGTGTGTGTTTTTTTACAGAAGTACGTCCTGGTTTTTTACACTTGCCTTTTATTTGGAACCTCTGTAGAAACAAAGAAAGGTGGTTTTCTCCATTTACAGTGGAGAGACGATAGCTGAGGACCAGGCTCAAAACAGTACCAGTGTGGACTCTGAGCAAGTGCAGACCTCAGACTATAAGCAAAAAGCCAGATGCCACTGTGTAAGATTACAGTGGTGCCTCGCAAGATGAAATTAATTCATTCCGCGAGTTTTGTCGTCTTGCGATTTTTTTCGTCTTGTGAAGCACGGTGTCGGAAAAGTTTTGGAAAAGCTTCAAAAATCACCAAAGTCTTCAAAAACCTCAAAAAAGGCTACCACACCATGTGCTATGAGTTGCTCCTCGAAGTCAAGTCGCAACTGTATTAACGGTGTTAAGAAAAAGGAAACAAACTTGCAAGACGTTTCCGTCTTGCGAAGCAAGCCGATAGGGAAAATCGTCTTGCGAAGCAGCTCAAAAAACAAAAAACCCTTTCGTCTTGCGAGTTTTCCGTCTTGCGAGGCATTCGTCTTGTGAGGTACCACTGTAGCTGTCTCGGTGACTAGCAGCCTCATTCCCTGGGCTTTAGTTTCCTATTGTTTCAAATAAGTGTACCTACTTCACCTATGAAATTTTGGAGAGTAAAAGAGCAGCTGAGCCCCACATTCCAATTTCTAGTCTGGAAAGAGGAAGGTCTAACAAGGGCATAATACTGCTTCCACCTTCCCCTTTTTCCTCTGCAGGCTGCTTCACCTTCAACTGTACTGAAAAGGGAAGAGCTGGGATGCTGTGGAATAGAGCATTGAAGCTCCTTCCTCCCTCAGCTGCAGTATCTGTGGCCAATATTTGCAACTCCGTGTGTGTGTGTGTGTGTGTGTGTGTGTGTGAGAGAGAGAGAGAGAGAGAGAGAGAGAGAGAGAGAGAGAGATGAGATCCAGTCAGCTCTATGTGCAACACTGAAATTGGTCCCTATATAATAAGATCAGTCTGCTATCAGTAGAACTTTGGAACTTAAGGATTAAAGCATCCCTCTTTTGTCCATAGCAACGTTCAGTAATCTCCCTTTAGGGTTTATTCAGAAGAAATTATTCATAACATTAGGACTTCTCAACCATTTTACACCTATTTTTATAAAAAATGTTAGCATTTGTACTTTCAGTGTTTTTAATCACTGCTTTTTGTCTTTTAAAACAAAGAAATAAACGCTTACTTGTATATTTTGAGTTACAGATAGGTAGCCGTGTTGGTCTGCCATAGTCAAAACAAAACAAAATCCTTCCAGTAGCACCTTAAAGACCAACCAAGTTAGTTCTTGGTATGAGCTTTCGTGTGCATGCACACTTCTTCAGTATCTGAAGAAGTGTGCATGCACACGAAAGCTCATACCAAGAACTAACTTAGTTGGTCTTTAAGGTGCTACTGGAAGGATTTTTTTTTTGTTTTGTATATTTTGAGCGACTGGTTGTGAGCCAGAGCCAGGCTCTCTTGGATGAAACCAATTTTCTGCATCCATTTTAATCAAGGTTTAGGTCTGTTTGGCCATGGAAACTGCTCTTGAGGGATGGGAGAATGTGTTAATTCCCTGTTAATCCTATTGATCTCTCAGCGGCCTTCAATACCATTCACCATGGTATCCTTCTGGTGCAGTTGTCCCAGTGTGAGGGTGGGCAGCACTGCTTTGCAGTGGTTCTGGTCCTACTTGGATACTCATTTCCACAGGATGATGCTTGGGGAGTGCTTTTCAGCTTCATGAAGTCTTCAATGCAGGGCTCCTTACGGATCAAGCATGTCCCCCATGCTGTTAAACATGTTAATCTACAGGAAACTGCTGGGTGGAGTCATCCAGAGTCTTGCAGTACGTTGACAGCAATATGTTGATGGCACATCTGGATTTCTTAACATCTACAAGTGTAGCAGTGGATGTGCATGACTGATGTCTTGACTCAGTAATAGACTGGATGGCAGCCAATAAACTGAAGCTCAGTTCAGATTAAATTGAAGTGAATGGTTCCCTAGACTGGATGGATGGGAAATGGCCTGCTCTTGATGAGATTACACTCCCTCTGAAGTAGTTACATAGCTTGGGGATACTTCTGGAAACTTCGCTTTGCTGTCACTTGAGGATCAAGTGGCCTTGGTAGCATGAAGTGCCTTCCATCTGCTTTGGCTGGTGGCCAGCCATACTCTGATGACCTCTGGGTTAGATTACTCAATGTGTTATACATGGGGCTGTCTTTGAAGGCAATTCAGAAGTTGGTACAGAATTCAGTAGCCAGGTTGCTCACGGAGGCAAGACAGTCTGAGCACATAACACCAATCCTGGCCCAACCACACTGGTTGCCAATCAGTTTCTGGGCCCAATTCAAAGTGCTGGTTTTGACCTACAAAGCCTCTTGTGGCTCAGTACCCAAATACCTGAAGAAACACCTCTCCCCGTATAAACCAGCATAGACCCTACAATAATAATCTGAGGCCTTTCTTCTTGTGCCTCCTCCTCAGGAGTTCTGGGGGGTGGCAACACAAGAAGGGGGCTTTTCAGTGGTGGCTCCCTACTTATGGAATGCTCCCCCTGAGGAGGCTCACCTGGTATCATGAAGAAATAGCTTTAGGCACTAAGCAAAAACTCCCCCCTCTTTTGCTAGACCTTTGTTTTTAGTTATCTGTGGTCTCCAGTGGTTGGAATGTTTTAATCCCGCCTTTTAGAAATGGGATTTTATTTTACATTAATCTTTGGTTTCTTATTTTATTTTCTGCTGGTTTCAATGTACAGTATGGGTTTGTTTTTATATTATAAATCACTTTGGATTACCTTCTTTAAAGTATGAAGAATAAATTAGATAAAGAAATCAACATTTTGTCATTTTAACATTTTGTTTCCACGGTTCTCTGCATCTTCAGTTGCTTTGATATGTAGACATGGAATCACTAGGATTACGTAACGTTGTGATGCTCAGCTGTTAAAGTGTTTTGTTGCCTTTTTACTGCTCTACAGCAGGCATATTTTAGGATATCACCTCAGTTACTCAAATGACATCAGTGGTTGTGTTGGTTTCTGTGAGAATGGGATTTTATTCAGAGCCTGGCTTTTGCTGAAAGTATTTAGCATTCCTCCACATTCTTTTCCCAGGTGGGCTTAAGGGAGATACTTCTGAGAGTTAGAGACTGCAGACAACATCAACACATTGCAGAGTTCTGTCCTATTGTGCCTAGTAGACAAATGAAGAAGGGCTTTAAAAACTTTAGAAACTTAAATGTATCACTGCATAATCCTGTCCATTATTTCCTGCACATCTATTTGACACATTCAGTGTATTGTTCAATTCTCTGATTCAGTTGGGACAGGATTTTCTTCCTCTTTTACACCTTCTTCATATGTTTTTTCTGGTTTTTTTACAAACCGCTCTCTCAGACGCTTCCTGAAATAAATACCCAGCCCCAAAACAGCAAAAATAGTAGAAACAAGAAATACAATTGCTGCTATAATTCCTGTCATGTTGACGCTACGTTTTGAAGTGTTCCCTGGTGGAGGAGGTCCACTGTCAATGCTGCCACCATTACCTTGGTTTAGACAGTCTGGAGGGGCCCAGCCATCATCACAATGACAATGTTTGTAGGTGTTGCATATTCCTCGATTATGACACTTTGTGACATTGCAATCATATTTCAAGAGAGACACATTCTTGCACTCCCTATTAATACACATCATTTCTGTGCCACAAGGAGTCCCATCTCTCACTGCTCCAATATCAGGTATGTCTATTCCAGCATGGTAATCTGTACTCCAGCAATGCCTATTGCCAAGAGGCGTATTAATTATGGTGCTGTGTTCCTCCAAAGAAGGTACTGTATCAACATTTTCACACTGGATTCGGCCACACAAGATGTTCTGAGTATCACATTTCTTATAAGTGTCATGTCTAAGCCCACAGTTGCCAAAGCGATCACCTCGAGCATTCATTTCACTGAAGCAATCCTTTGATGCACTGGTTGCTTTGTTGCCAAAGATCATTCTGCACTGCCTAGTGTGAGTTGTGCAATTCCCATGATAGCAATATGCACCATCACTACACGGGGCACCATCTTGTACATAAACATCTTCAGGACACCATTCTGAAGTCCCGTTGCAGTACTCAGGGAGATCACAGCTGCTGGCCTGTTCTCTGCAAACCTTATGAACTGGAAGATACTGACACTCAACACAGCACTCTCCAAAAGCACAAGCAGCACTTGGACTCAACATGCAATTAGACTGGCAGCATGGATCCAACTTGCATTGATCAGGTGAACCACAATCACATTGCTCTCCACCTTCCACTAGTTGATTTCCACAGTATGCAAATTTGTATATTTTAGTGGAGTCTGGTGGAATTAGCAAACACTTTGTGTTTCTTCTGTTGAAATATTCTTTATAACTACAGTTGCTAAACTTATCAGAGATTGTTTGATATGCAGCCATTATGCAAGCACTTCGATTACAAGTACAGTATTTATCATCATGTTGCATTCCAAGATTGTGTCCTAATTCATGGGAAAATGTGTGAGAAATAAGGAACAAACTGGGAGTCACATATGATTCAACACCAGATGCCCAATGGGGGTTACAAACTGTTCCTATGTACGCTAATCCAAGTGTACTTCCATAACTCTTATATATAAATAAGTGAGCAGCATCAAGTTGTATACGTTTACTTAGTGAACTTTTTAAAAAGTGGGTGAACATATTATGAGTGTCATCTATGCTGTTAACAATTTCTATGAGGTTTTTTTCTGTCCATATCTCCAAGCCAGCTATAGACAGCTCAAGAGACAGTGGCTCATACATTGAGTTTGCAGTATGGATGATATCCATAACTTGCCTAGCAACACGACTTTCATTTCTGTCAAACCTGACATATCGTTCATGTTCTATCACGATTGCAACCTCTAGGTACCTGGTGTGTGGCAACCAGGCTCCTCTAGCAGCACTTTCAGTCAATACTTTCCTTTTGTTTTGGAACATGGCCTCTTGGCTCCTTTGCTTTTCCTTTGTTAACCCACACCTCATGCGAACAGCACCTTCGATTCCCTCCAGTCTGTACAGCACATGTTGAAAAGTACCAGGTGCCTGAACAGGTTCAATTTCAAAGGTGTAATTTTCTAAGTGAAGCAGACCTCTGAGGCCTCCCGAGCAAGTGCTGAGCGTGACCCTAGAGGAAGGCTTGTCTTGTACAAAGCCATGGTAGAAGCAGTCATCTTTGATGAAAGGATAGTCCACCTGGAGCTCTCCATCCTTACTGTATGTGATGACAGTGAAGTGTTTAGGGACAACGCTCTTCTTTTTCCTGAGTGTCACCACATGACCCTTCCCCTCAATCTGCAGCAGGTATGTGACATCATGAGTTTCCTGTTCTCCATATCGGGGAGTCAGTTTCCTTGGGATGATCACTTCATAAGAAGCATATCTAAAACCCTGTGGTGGTTTCTGACCTGCATTCTCACATAACACGTTCCATGAGATCAGCACCAGTAGCCAGGCAAGATTGCTAGTCATTTTCCTTGATCAGCGAAATAATTCACTAGACCACTCCACTCTTGCTTGTCTTTCTCAATAGGGAAGCTCCTTGTGGGTGCAAGGCAAGATAGGAAGAAGGCTGCATGTTAGATAGAGGAGAAGGATTCTGTCTATAGCAACCGTCAGGAGATTTCCCTTTGGAATGTGGGCGGAGCTTGGTTATGAACAAGTCGGAATGGGGAGAGAATGGAAAGGGTGGGGAGAACCTAGAAGATGGTTAGCAAAAAGGGCAGTTACAGGAAGAACGGGATGTTCTATGGACAATTTTCAGACCAAGATGTTAGGGTAGTGGAAGATAACCAAAATCACTAACCTCATATTAATACAAGATATATAAACTCTATTTAGGAGAGGCTCCTTGGGGGGTTGTTACTATCTTGCTTTCACTGGAGTGATCCTCTTCAGAGATAATTTTAAGCTCCCCAAACACAATGTTATAGGGAGACGGGCCATGTCAAGGAACATTAAGCCACATCAATTGGATCCTGTGTCATTGATGGAGATAGCAGTACATGTTTCCTCCTAATATGTGGATAACCTCCTCTCGGAATCTGAGACAAACATCAGGCATTCACCTAGTTCTCCGGACCACAGGAGCCTAAAGTTGCAGGCTTGGTTGGCTACCAGATGCAGAAATGCACGCCTGGTGAATAAAGACTTTGCATGAGTAAAAGGAAACTCATGAGCAAGTCAGTCTTCAAAAGCAGACCAATTCCTCAGACAATACTTAATGGACCATAGCTATGCTCTTGGTGGGAATCTGAAGGTTCAAGCTTAAGTTATAGGCAGTGGAATTGTCTGTGCACCAGCCAGATTCCAGTCTTAGGACATTCCAGAGCTAGATGGATCAATTATCAGACTCAGTATAAGGCATGTCCCAATGTTCCTATTCCTGCTGTTGAGTCTTCAGGATAACTATTTTTTCCCCTCCTGCCTGCTGGTTTTCGCAGCAGGAAAACCCTGACTAGTATCATGGCAGTTTGCACATCAAAGTAAATGGTCATAGCCTGAGGATTTGTCGTGCTTTTTATTTAATAACTGACAAAAGTTTCAGGGTAGGGAGGAGGTCACTGAGGTAACATAGGGGCTGTTAAAAAGGGGTTTTGAATACTTGAATGTGATTAATCAAATCATGATGTGCTGTGTATAAAGGCTGTTCTGCTGCTAGAATCTGCTGTTCCCCTTACCACAGACAAGATAACTTTACAATTAGACGACCCTTGCACTTGGTTTGGTAGCTGCAGCTAGTACAAAATGCAGCTGCTAGGTGGCTTAGTGGAACAACCTGTAGTGGCCAGTGTTAGAAACTCATGTATATAAGCCAGGCACCAAGTGGCTCCTTAAACCAAGGTTATAGTCGCCAAAATGTAATGTCCAGTTCCCATTTTAGCATCAGATGGTTCTAAATTCTTATTTTTCAAATGATGGACTGACTGTGATTGATTATCAGTTAAATTTCTGGCTCGTTCGGATGACTACCTTGAGCTAGGTTAAGAAATTTGAGAACTTAAAGAAGAAAAGTCACCTTTATCCAAGTACAATTCACAAATATATTGGCCTATTCCAATCTTTTTTTCTTATTGGTGAAACAGACCATTCATAATGTTGAGATATTCTTCACAACTCTGAGGTAAGTGAAGACAAGCTACAATAATGAACCATAACAATGTTCACTGCTCCTGCTCAAGCTGCACAGATAAAAGCACCTTTGGCTCCTGAAATTAATTCCAATTGTGCAAATAAAATATAACTGATAGAATGACTTGCCTGTCTGGCCCCCATGCATCTTCCTTCCTGCTTGCTTGCTCTCTTCCATGCTCGCATAGGGGGAACAACGGCAGAAAGGCAACTCATTTCCAGGTACATACATTTAATTGTCTTGGTCAACAATGAAAAAGGATGGAATATTTGTAAGACTTTTAGGTCTATTTCTAATGAGATAGATGATAGATAGCTAGATAGATAGATAGATAGATGATAGATAGATAGATAGATAGATAGATAGATAGATAGATGATAGACAGACAGACAGACAGATAGATAGATAGATCAGTGTTTCCCAAGCACTGTTCCGCGGCACACTAGTGTGCCGCGAGATGTTGCCTGGTGTGCCGCGGGAAAAATTAAAAAATTGAAAGATTTTTTTTTTTTAAGTCAAATTTTCGATTGGGGCGCCGTCACTAGATGACCCCTGGGGTTCCCTCCCTCCCTCCCGCTCTGCGCCTCCCTCCTCCTCCTCCGGGGAGGCCCTTCCTGGCTCTCGGCCAAGGCTTGGCGGCTGCCACTCACTCACTCGCTCGCCCACCCGTCCCTCCATCCCTGCACCCGGCCTCTCCCCCTCCGTCCCCGGCGCGGGGGCTGCCGGGATCCGTAGTCCCCTCGCCCTTGGGCTCCGCGCCTGCACGGGGTGCGCGAACTACGTTTCCCAGCGTGGCCTGGCGGGCCGGGCGTTTTGTTTGAAGCGCTCTTCTCCCGGCCATGGAATGAGCGCAGCGGTGGCGGCCGGGCGGGCAGGGGCTCTTCCGCGCAGACCCCGCGCAGCCTGCCTGCGCCCCCCAGAGATTGGGCGGCAGAATGGAGCCCAGGGATCCCCGCGGAGGCGGAGCGGCAGAGGCGGAGGCTGCCCCCCAGGTAGGGCTGCGTCGGGGGTTTTTTATTTTTGCAATGCTGCATCCGCGCCGGAGGGGACGCATCGGACCGCGGGGAGACCCCTTGGCGGGCGTGCAAGGCAATGCACGCGTGCAGGCGTTGCATGGAGTGCAGTGCAATGCAATGGCAACGCGGCGCCCTGCATGCATGCAACTTCCACCGGCGCTCCGGACTTGGCAGGTGAGGGGGGTCCCCAGTGGGCGGCAGAGAGAGCCGGGAGGGCGAAGGGGAGCCGGGGGGGAGCAGCGCTGCTCCCCGAGCCGAGCCCGGGGGGAAACTTCGGCGTCGTTGCGCCGGGTGTTGGAAGCGGAGGCTGGTGGGGGCCCCTCACCTGCAAAACCTGGTCGCCTCTCATATATTTCGTGCATTGCATTCATCGCCCGCTTTCTCCTCCAAGCAGCTCCCGGGGGGCGCGCGTGGTTCTCCCCGTGTTATCCTCGCAACAACAGCCCTGCGAGGTGGGTCAGGCGAGTGGCCCAAGGGAGCACCCAGGGATTGTCCTGGCCAGGTGGGGTGATTTGAACCCTGCTCTCTGCCCGGTCTTCGTCCTCATTTAGCCCCCACATGTGCATGACTGTGCATGACTGAGGTTTTCCCCCCTCGTCTTGGCTATGGTGTGAGTCTGTGCTGTTAATTAATGGGGTTCTGCCTTCGGAGAAGATGAGCCAGCCCTCAAGGATGTGATTATGTAATTTGCTAGCAATTCATGTCCCTCCCGGCGTTATGCTGCGCGCTGACGTCACGGGGCTGTAATGGTGGTGTGCCTCGAGATTTTTTTCATGAAACAAGTGTGCCTTTGCACAAAAAAGGTTGGGAAACACTGAGATAGATATTCCAGTCACCTATCTGTGTTACGAACTCTATATGGACCACCCTCAATGTAAGACAAACTATCAGCAGAATTTTGGAGTTTCACAATAACTTTAGACAACTGGGGTATCTATATCACTTTTTCAGTACAAGGGAATTTGACATTCCTTTTTAAAAATCAATTTTATTTTGAAAATTGTAATGTATTTCCAATTGGACAGTTATTTATTTTTCTCCTATTTCCATGACTAAATGTAGTTGAAATGGCTTAATGCATTATTATTTTGTCCACATCAGCTGTCAGTACAGTTATCTTTCTTGAGGATTTATTCAGAGATTATTCAGAAAATTAAGAAATCTTATTTAATGGACTTCTGAGCCATTTTATACTTATATCAGATAAAAAATGCAGGCATTTTGCTTTTAGTTCTTAAGCACTGTTTTTTCGCATTTTTAAATAAACAAATAAATAAATGCTTCTTATTGGTAAGATTGTTTTATATTTTGTCCATATAACATTAATATTTTTGCTTCCACAGTTCTCTGTATCCTCTTTTTAGGTGGCTTTGATATGATGGTTTGAATTTGCTCATTAGCAACCCAACGAGACAGGAAGCAAATAGAGATAAAAGACTAGAAACCAGATGATTTCTGTTTAATGGTACACAGTTCTTCATGTAAGGCATATTGTCATACAGAAGATAATTTAATGTGACGTTAAAATAAGTATTTAATGTGACGTTAAAATAAATTACTGTAATATTACATTGCTTAAAGTTGCTTCATTTTCTTCAAAATTTGAGAACATTGTCATTGTAGTTGCACTGACAAAGCAAGCAATCAGTGCATGCCATTGGCCATCCTCTTTGCTACTTCCAGTCTATCCAGTTGTGAAAATGAACATGTAAGTTCCATAGCATACCTTAATTTCCAGGTTTCCTGACATTTTTAAAAGAAAGTTCATAGTTCCTCAGCCAGGCTTACGGGCCAGAATCATGGGGCCTTCAGCAGGGTGATGACATATAAAAATGAGTTAGACAGCAAACAGAGAAAGAAAATGATTCCCTGAACACCATTTATACTGATCAAGAGCAGGAGGATAGAATATTCTATTTCATTTTTGTTCGTTTGTGAACTTATATAAGATATCGGCTATGGCGGGGGTTCCCAACATGGTGCCTCCTGTGATGCCTGTGACAGGTCTCAAGAAGTAACCTCTCAAAACTGCAATGCATTAGAGAATGTTTGCTCTTCCTGCTTAGTTCTTGTTTGAACTGGTTTGGCCTTTACCACACTGAATACCTTCGCCCCTTAAACATGCCCACACCTTCACTGAATGCCAGAACTGGACACTCACCATCCATTCTGTTCTAAACAGAGAAGTGATGGATTCTCGCTGCAAGCGAACACAGCAGTGGATTCTGTTGGTGCCCTCTCCCCATTGATGAGGTGGCTGACCATTATGTGGCCCTGTCTCTTTTTCTACTTTAAGATGTGGCAGCCATTTTGTGACTGGTTAAAAACATTTGGTTTAAAAAGGAAACATCCATAGGGCATTAATTCTACAGTTAATTCACTGCCCATTGCCTTATCCCTTCTTAACACCCACCATCCTTTCCCTTGGTTACAAAAACAATCCCATTCCCAGGGGCTAAATTGACCTTTCCCTTTCAAATTCCTGCTCACTGGAATTTGAGCCATACCCCCTGATTTCACTAACTGCATTAGCAGCTGAGGGAAGCTAGTCAGGCATATAAATTTAGATAAGCCTAGTGAGTAAGCCTGTTCAATTGGCTAGAAGCAGATACAGGAAACCTTTTTGACTCAACAGCCAAGAACTTTAATGCCCCCACCCCATGGGCCACCTTCGACAGGTACGCAGTAGCCACACACCTGTCAATAATAATAATAATAATAATAATAATAATAATAATAATAATAATAATAATAATTTATTTGTACCCCGCCCATCTGGCTGGGTTCCCCCAGCCACTCTGGGCGGCTTCCAACAAAGATTAAAAATACATTAAAATGTCACACATTAAAAACTTTCCTGAACAGGGCTGCCTTCAGATGTCTTCTAAATGTCAGGTAGTTATTTATCTCTTTGATATCTGATGGGAGGGCGTTCCACAGGGCGGACGCCACTACCGAGAAGGCCCTCTGCCTGGTTCCCTGTAGCTTTGCTTCTCGCAGTGAGGGAACCGCCAGAAGGCCCTCGGCGCTGGACCTCAGTGTCCGGGCAGAACGATGGGGGGTGGAAACACTCCTTCAGGTATACTGGACCGAGGCTGTTTAGGACTTTAAAGGTCAACACCAACACTTTGAATTGTGCTCGGAAACATACTGGGAGCCAATGTAGGTCTTTCAATACCGGTGTTATGTGGTCTCAGTGGCCGCCCCCAGTCACCAGTCTAGCTGCCGCATTCTGGATTATTTGACATAACTGATAAGTGTGCAGTACCATGCACATGCTAAAGTTGACTTGTAGGGTGAAGGGAGAGGTTATTTGCATAAAATGAAGTGGCAAAGCAGCACCCAGCAAGATTAAGTGCTCCACTCACCAACTGGTGAGTAGAGGATTCAATTCCACTCTCTGCAGGGATTTACTTTGCTAATGTACTCCCCACTAGTGAAGCAGCACCCAGCAGGATTGAACCCTGCCCATGAGCTGATGCCACCGGTGGGTGTGGTTTGTGGAAAATGTCCTCATGGGCTAAATTGGAACCCCTGATAGGGCCAAGATTGACCTGTGAGCCAGAAGTTCCCCACCCCTGAGCTAGAGGGAGTCCCAACCGGCAAAATGTCAAAATAGGTCTGCTAAGTAGCCAGGAACATTTGACAGCATAAATGACACTGGAGTGGCAAAACCCAATGAGGACTGTACCAACTCTAACACTGTATGTGTTTCAAACTGTCACTTTCATAGATATCATCTGCTTTGCTCTCATTAAATTCCTTGAGGTGTCCCAATAAAAAATATTGCACTGGCTGCAGAAGGCATGACTACCAAATAATCTACAGTAATTTATGTCTAGAGGATATTATTACTTTGAATGAAAGGCAAAAATTAGCTGTAATTGTAGACAACTATACTGTTCCAGGAATGATTTGCATTCATAAAACCAATCACAACACCAAAACAAATTGGTGTTCTCTCGATGAAAAGCTGATATACACCTTTTTATGAAGACATCACTATTGCAGAGTGTTTAACTAGCACCAGGGAAACCTATGTTAAAATTCCCATGCTGCCATGAAATTAGCAGGGACAGTCACCAAGATCTATCTGAGACCAGATGCTATTACCTACCTCACAGGCTATTGTGAGGAGGGAAATGAGATCTATGTATGCTTATTTGAGGTCCATGGATGAAAGTTGAGATACAAATGTAATAAATAAAAATACTTTTACATAAAATATTTTTATTAAGTAATCTGAAATAATTTCTAAGCAATAGTTTTCATGGTTGTACATCAGTAAAGGGCATTCAAAACAGTATATTGTACAATATGATAAAGATAAATTACGAAAGATGGGTGATATATATATATATATAAACTCTCACTGTTCTGAGCAAGTATCACTGTTAAGAACTGTAAACTGATTCTTCCAGGAAATATCCAAGTGTTAAACAATGCAGTCCTGATGAAGGGTTTGTGAGAGGGAAGTCAAAGATGAATGCTTTCGGTTAAATTAGAATGCAAGACAGATTGAGACAGAAAGGCAAAATTTGTATTTAATTGAACCAGTTTCACTAGAGCAATTTTTTTACATTACACAGGCCCATAAATAATGTTTTCACCCCAGATGTTTGATTGTTCAAAGGGCATACAATACTGCTATAGAACATATACCACATAGCTCTGCTGGCTTGCACTTTTGTGTTCTGCAAAAACCATACATGAAATCTCCCAGAATTTATATTGTATGCCATTGCAAATCAAAAGCATGAATTTACATTTATTCTTGTGAGGCAGCTTATGAATAGTCATAACATACTGGAGTTATGTATAGAGCAGCAGTGGGTCAGTTATACTACTAATGGATGCTGCAGTTCCCAACACACTTACACATGATTAAATATCATTTAAAGAGCTACACAAATCTTGAGTAAGAGGTTCGTGAATGTGCAATTGTCAGATGTTTTACCTCATTCCTAAAGGCATTTCAGATGTGTGAAGAAACCAATTGTACTGTCATTATTGCAGTTAAAAGAATTGTTCATAATTCTTTTTGAATGTATCATCTTTCTAGGTTTGTCTCTGGATGGCATTCTCTTGCTACTTCAATTTTTTTCCAAGCTTCCAATCCTGTCTAATTTACAGTGTACAAAAGTTAGTTTCACTGTATGCTTTTGCCTCCACAAAATGGCATTTAGAAAGATTCTTGTGGGCTTGAATATATTTTATTAGAATGGGCATATACATAATTTGCTTGAAGATGCAACTGTAAAACACTGTCCAGTTTAATTCTTTGAGCAAACTTTGTAAATGTCCACTTCCAATGGAATGTTATTAAATGCATGCATAAATCGTTACATGAGCTTTCTTGTGGACCCAACATTTTGTTTTGGAAATTAACTACTGATATGCTTGGCCTTCAACAAGAACATGGAACTTCAGTTTCTCCATTCAGAGAGCAGAGGTACATTGTTTTTAAAAACCACAGGTGCCAATTAGAATAATTGGTCAGGTTTCAATTTATTTCCCTAATAAACAATTTGCATTACCTCCACATGACCTGCAAATAAGATCAGTCTGATCTTTAAACAGGCCCTAGTCAGCCCCAACCCACACTAGAGTGCTCTGTTTATGTGATACTCCACAGTAATTATGTTACAACAGGCCGCATGGGAAGTCATCCTCAAACATTACTATCTAGGTGCCCAAGTATTTTCATAAGCTGATGAGCCTAGAAAATTAATAGCAAGTCAGATTTTTAAATTACTAAGAGAGGCCAGACTTGTTTTACAAGCAACAAAATACATTATTTGCAGCATAATGTACTGAGTGAAATCCTTTATAAGCTCAACATCTCCTAAGTGTTTGCAATGTCAGATTAGACACTTTAGGACTTGCTGTCTTTTGAGAGCTTACTGGAGTCTGACACTTCAATGAGTAATATACAGTAAGTAATTTCAACCCTTCTATCAGTGAAATTCCTTATATGATTCCAACCCCAGCTCCAATAACAACAGTAAAAATAACTATTACAATGCTTATAGTCATACCTAAATTGCCACTCTTAGGTGGAGGGGGTCCACTGTCAATGCTGCCACCATAACCTTCATTTAGACAATATGGAGGGGCCCAACCATAGTCACAATGACAATTTTTATGAGAGTTGCACATTCCTCTGTTGTGGCACTTTGTTTGATTACAGTCATAGTTCAGAAGGGATACCTTGATACAATACCTATTAATACATATCATGCCATCACCGCATTGTGTGCCATCTCTCACTGCTCCAATATCAGCTATGCCCATTCCACTTGGGTAGTATGTACCCCAGCACAAGTTGTTGTTAACAGGAGTTTGTATTATGGTGTTATGCTCATTCAGATTGGACACTTTATCGATATTTATGCACTGGACTCTTCCACACAAGATACTACTTGTTTCACATTTCTTATAAACATCACCAGGAATAATGCCACAATTGCCAAAGCGGTCACCTCGCGTATTTATTTCTTTGAAGCAATCTAGTGGGGCAACCGTTGCTTGTTTGCCAAATATCATTTTGCACTGTTGAATGTGAGTAGAGCATTTCCCGTGATAGCAATAGGCACCATCATAGCATGGAGCTCCATCTTGCACATAAACATCTTCAGGACACCACTCTGAAATCCCAGTGCAGTATTCAGGAAGATCACAGATGTCAGTCCTTTCTCTACAAACTGTTCCAGCTGGAAGAAACTGACAGTTGGCACAGCATGTTCCAGAAGCACAAGTGGCTCCTGACCGCAACATACAATTCGACTGGCAACATGCATCCAATTCACAATGAAATTCTGAACCGCAATCACATTGTTCTCCGCTCTCTACCACCTTGTTTCCACAGTTTTCGAGCTCATACAGTTTCTCATGCTCTGGTGGAATTAACAGACATTGTTTCCTACCACTATTCATTAGGGTAGAATAACTATCAAAACTGCAATTGCTAAACTGACTTGTGTTGCTCTGTAATGAAGCCATAATGCAAGAATGCTGACTACAAGTGCAGTATTTCTCATCATGTTGCATGCCAAGGTTATGGCCCAACTGATGAGCAAAAGTTATAGTGAATGAGAACAAACTAGAAGTAATAAATGCCTCGACAGCAGATGCCCAAATGGGATCACACACTGTTCCCACAAATGATAATCCAAGCTTATCTCCAAAATGCTTATATACAAATAAGTGGCCAACATCATGCCTTAGATGGTGGATGAGGGTCGTTTTTCTCCAAGTATTAAAAACATCAAGCAGTTCATCTATACTTTTAGCAATTGCCATGAGGTTCTTTTGTGACCATATTTCCAGTCCAACTAGGACTACATGAATCCCAAGAGGCTTATAGAGTGAATCTGCAATATGGACAATATCCAGTACTTCTCTAGCAGCAAGACTTTCATTTCTGC
Source organism: Podarcis muralis (assembly GCF_964188315.1). Classification (NCBI taxonomy): domain Eukaryota; kingdom Metazoa; phylum Chordata; class Lepidosauria; order Squamata; family Lacertidae; genus Podarcis; species Podarcis muralis. Next base: position 46,621,172 of record NC_135655.1, on the reverse strand, counting down.
CAGTATGGACAAACAGCTCATGTTCCACTACAACTGCAACCTTCACATATCTGGCATGTGTCTGCCAGAGTGCTCCCTGGGAAATTTTGAGCTCTACATTCTCTGGGATCTGGATCGTGGCCTCCTGGAGATTTTGATCTCCCTTAGTGAGCCCGCACCTCATGCGGACGGCGCCTTCCTTTTCTTCCAGCCGATAAACCACATGTTGAAAGTTCGTGGGTGCCTGGACCGGCTCGATTTCGTACGTCTTGTTTTCCACCTGCAGGAGGCCCCTAAGGCCTCCTGAGCATGTACTGACCGCGACCAGAGAGGAGGGCTGGCCTTGCACAAACCCGTGGTAGAAGCAATCGTCCCTGACGAAAGGGTAGTCCGCCTGGAGGTCTCCCTCCTTGCCGTAGGTGAACACCGGGAAGTGCTGAGGCACGAAGCCTCTCTTCTGCCGGAGGTGCACCACGCGGCCCTTCCCCTGCAGCTCCACGAGGTACGTGAGGTCTTGGGGCTCCCGCCCGCGACGCGGCGCCATCCTCCTCGGGATGATCACCTCGTAGGAGACGTATCGGAAGCCCTGAGGCGGCGCCTGGCTCGAGGCCTGGCTCAGGAAGACGCCCGAGGCCAGCAGCAGCCACGCCAGTCCCCCGCCGGCGCCGCCCGGCCCCATATCTCCCCTCGCGTGCGGGCCGGGAGGCGGCCGGAGGGCCTCGCCTCACGCGGGAAGGCGGCAGCCAGGCAGGGAGTGGGAAGAAGAAGGACGAGGCTCCTCCGCTGCTGCCGCCGACGCCACCGGCGCCACCGCTGCCCTGCGGGGAGGAGAGCAGCCATCGGTGGTGTCCTCCGCCCGGCGCTCCAGCAACCGTGGAACTGAGCGGCCCGAGGGGAGGGGCGAGCGCGGGAGCCGCGGCGGCAGGGGGGCCGGGAAAACGACGCCGTTCCAGAACAAAACAATGGCTTACCTGGCTTTTCCCCTCCACGCTGATTTTGCGGTCTCGCCGCCGGTCAGCCGCCGCGCCGCTCTCCCTCGAGGCTCCCTGGAGCAGGTGCTTTTTGTCCCACGCGCGCTGCTTTCCCGCGCCAAGAACAAGCTCCCCGCGCCTCGTTTCTCCGCCTTCTTCTCAGGGATTTATTCGGAGGGTGTGGGCGCGAAAAATAACAAAAGTCTCTCTGTGGCGCCTGCGTGAACCGAGAGGGCGGCGAAGCACGCGGAGCCGACGGCCGGTGGGTCCAAGAAGGCGGTGCAACCCACGAGGGCGCCTCTGGCCCTTTCCTCTAACAGCGTCGTCGCCTCTGAGAAGGAGGAGCCGTGATTTTGCCGCCAATGGAAGCGTGTAATCCGCCGGGGTCCAAACGGCTCCCAAGGCGGCGGGCATGACAGATTAAAGCTCCTGGGTGGTGGGCGGCATTCGGCCCTTAAGAAGCGGTTAGCGAAAGGAACTCGCCTGGCCGCCCCGAAGCCTCCCGCCGGCGACAAGTGTGCAGGCGCCCTTCGCTGAGGGAAGCTTCTTGGACGGCTGGAGCAACGCCGTCGCCTTCGAGGTCGGGGAGCATCTCGCTCCTCGCTTACCTCTCTCGACGGCGCGGCGGGTGACAAGGTGTGAGGGAAAGGATGCTTGCGTGAGAGAAGCGGCTGGAAGTGCCCCTGAACCACTTGCGCGCTCTCTACCCATCTACCTCTCGGTGTTATCGTGAGTCTAAAAAGGAGAGAGGGACGGAGAGGATGTAGAGTTAAATATTTCAGTTGGGGGGTACGATCATAAGAATAGCCTGCAGGCATGGGGGATCCTGGGACTCTCAACTGTTGTTTCATTGCAGCCCCCATCTTCCTTGATCAGTGTTTGCATTGGCAGGGAGTAATGGGAACTGCAGTCCAGCAAGATCTGGAGGGCAACAGGTTCCTCATTCCCTCCTCACAAGGCTCACACCTCCCTATTAACAGTCTATGAAAGTTAGATTTTGATAATCTCTGAAACGGAACAATTCCGGAAAATTAAGAGAAGATACAGTCAGCCATCTACCCACTTTCTTATTCCAGAATATGGTGCAACTATTTTTTTCTGATCATTTATAGCCATTTAAACTGTGCTCTTCTCTACATCCATGTGAGATACGCTGAACACTTAACTTTGAAACACTCCATATGCCACAATAAAATGTGTTAGTCTTTAAGATGCCAAAACCCCTCTTCATTGCTTTTGCTAAGACAGCTACTGCTCTGGCAATTGTTTTAATATGTAATTTTAGCTGCCATATCATATAAAAAAGCACATTGAACACTTTCCAGTTTCTAGTTCAAAAGGCTTTGGTTATTTTCAAAATAAGCTCTGCTTCTTTCCTGATCAGCTGCTTAGCTTCAGTTTCAATCTAAAAGGTGCTCAAATTGCCTGTTTGTTTTCCGAGTTGAGAAAGGACAAGGAGAGAAGGGATTTCCTCCAATGCCATAACCACATTTCTCTTCCCTCTCACCCTCCACCCCACCCACAGACAGCCTGGCATTGTCTCAAACATTTACAATCTGATTTTCACCATTCTCTGTACTTTGGTGTCATCTGCAAGCCTGGCTACCTACTGCTCACCTGATTGTAGATAACTTGGAAAACTAAATAGCACCAGTTCTAATAAGGATCCTTTTGGGGGTGGGGTTTCATTTTTTGTGAAAACTTTCCTGTTTTACCAGTCCAGAAGAAAATCTGTCCTCCTGTTCCATGGCTGCCAATTTTATTCAGAAGTCTGTATGTGGGAATGACTCTTATGACTTTTTCCTATATATATGACACCTAGCATGTCATGCTTAGTAGTAGCAATAGCAGCAAATTCCAGATATAGTGGTGCCCCGCAAGACGAATGCCTCGCAAGACAAAAAACTCGCTAGACGAAAGGGTTTTCCGTTTTTTGAGTCATTCCGCAAGATGAATTTCCCTATGGGCTTGCTTCGCAAGACGAAACGCCTTGCGAGTTCTTGCGAGTTTGTTTCCTTTTTCTTAAAGCCGCTAAGAGCCGTGCTTCGCAAGATGAAAAAACCGCAAGACGAAGAGACTCGCGGAACCGATTAATTTCGTCTTGCGAGGCACCACTGTAATGTAAAGTTTCAAATGTTACACATGAACTTACCAATCTCCTTGGATTAAGGTGATGGTACACCTACTTTGGAAGATGGAACCTGTTTTTCCTTCTTTGAAAGCCAAAGGGATGTTTATCCAAGGATTGTAGGATGGTTTAGCTGAGATTCTTGCATTGCAGGGGGTTGGACTAGATAACCCTTGTGGTCCCTTCCAATGCTACAATTCTATGATATGCAGCAGCCAGGTAGCAGAAATTTATCCTGACTTTTTGTCTAGTAAAAATTGTCCCACCAGTAAGGTAGTACAGCACATCTAGAGATGTCACCTGCTTTGATCACTGTCTTTTTCCTATTTGCATAGCCAAGCAGCTATCAACACTGTGCCAGTAGAACCAGGGCCGGCAACATTAATTTGGACAACTTGATGTTTGTGGCTCCATCAGAACACCATTTGACTTAAAAGGAGCTCACCAGTGTAATTCTTCATACTCCATCTTCCTATTACCGTATTTTTCACTCCATAAGACACACCTGACCATAAGACGCACCTCGTTTTTAGAGGAAAACAATAAAAAAATATTCTGAATCACAGCCTCCTCAGGAGGAGAGTGATCCCCTCAGAGGCTTGGGAGGGAAGCTGCGTGCCCGTCAGCCATATGGTTGGCGGGCCACAGCTTCCCTCCTAAGCCTCTGCAGGGATCGCTCTCCTCCCGCGGAGGCTTTCCTTCTCCCCACTTTTTTCTCCCCCTCCCCAAGCAGCACAGGCCCCCTTTCCAGCCTCCTCCTCTCTATCCCTTTTGCCCAAACTCCTCAGCCAACATCTGCAATTTCTCCCCTTCGTTGATGCCTCTCCTTTGAACTCTACCATGACTCTCCACTCACGGCAACCTACCTCCTTTCCCGCTTCTTGGTCCCCCTCCTCTCCGTCCTCTTCCCCCCCTCTCTCGAAAGCTGCTTCTTTTCACTATCCTCCGGCCAACATTCCCAGAGCCATCAGGGGAAAGGGGAGTCCATTGGCAAAGCCTCTCTCAAAGAGAGCAGCCCAGGAGTGTGGGGCAACCCTGGAGGGTGTGGCAACGGCGCACACTGCACTCGGGTGATTCAGCTCCAGGGACCACACATTTGCTCCATAAGACGCATAGACATTTCCCCTTACTTTTTAGGAGGAAAAAAGTGTGTCTTATGGAGCGAAAAATACAGTATCTGGGGCAATGCTAATTACATAAAAGGCTCAACTTTTTATATATTATTGCTTGCCCTGACATTAACCATAATAAACAGGTCAAATTACAACAGGCAAATACAATATGGTAAGTTCATTATGTGGCCGAGATGATAAGTGCAACTTATTCTCTCACCAACTTTAATTAGAGGGTAATATGGGGTAGAGTCAGGAATAAATTTAATATGTAAGTTCAAAAACCAGAGTACCTGAGTTTATTTCAACATTACACTGTACAGTTTCGAAAAATTAACAAAGGTAAAACTTTATCGATATATAAAGCATTATGAACTCAAAAGCTTATAAAGAGAGTGCTTGTTCCAATTATTTACTGAGATAGTTACCAAGAAAATTTTGAAATTCCAGCCTACATTTCACTTCCAATTATATGGATTCTGTAAAACAGTTTTGAAAATATTTTCATCTACTGCCAACACCTTTCTTCAAAGCCCAAAGCATAACTTGCTCATTTCTTCACATAATCCTGCCACACATTTGTTATTCTGTAGTACATGTAAAAAAGAGGGGTAAAATGAAGATAACGATCAAGGAATTAGCTAGTTTTGCATTTGTTTTTTCTTGATGGTCTTTCCTGAAGCATCTTTTTCCAAGGTCTAAGCTTAATAAAAGAGGACAGGTTTCTACCCAAAGATATGACACTGGGGGTTAGGTACACTAGATGAAATACAGCCTTCAATATTAAAATAAGGGAAAGGCCAAACTATTTCTTCCTGTATGTAGCTAAAGGTTTGCAGCTAACAGGTTTGTAAACAGTTCAAAAGAAAAGAGCCTTGAAATATCAAAAGTCCACCACGCAGTTGTCATTCCTTTCCTTGCTGTATTGCAGTTTAATAGTATAATCTTCCCTTCTGTCATTGCAGTCTCATCCGTTTCTCTGGCGGTCCTTTGGTGCTAGTGCTCTGTTGGGTGATCTTAGCCGTGTCCTTCTCCTCTTGTTTTGTAGCTTCAGGGGTTGGCTCTGGCTCCTTCTTGATCTGATCCACTGGAAAAATAAAACCAAGAAAATCTAATTCTAACAACTTTATATATCTGATTCTTCTGTAAGATTGTTTTCCAACGCAAAACTGCCAGAATAAAGCAGTAACTTGAATTGCTGCATTCAGATTTTCTATTCGTACTGGAGAATCATAGTTTCCTGCACCCAGAATGTTTATAAATAAAGTGGTGATTTTTTAGGGTCCCAGCACAGGGGACCTCACTATCTTCCCCCACTCACTCTCTATAGTGAACATGACCTTAGACAGTGGCAATATTCCCATAAGCCTCAGCTGAAAAGAAAACTGCAATGTCTTTTGATTTAGTTCTGTTTAAAAACAATGACTGAATTCTCACCTGGAATGGGTTTTTCTCCAGACTTTTGCTGTGAAGAAGAGGAAAAAGAAAAACAGTCACTAATAAAAAAATACATGCATCTGGCTTTGGCATGATCTTGCTATTGCCCTACTAAGAACTGCTGCCCTATATAAAAAAACCATTTAGGACTTCCGGTCGGCGCCAGCGCTTAATGGCGGTCCTTGCCTCGAGCTCCGAGGCAGGACTGCTCCGCGGGTTCGGGTCTGACCCGCTACGGCGAGCGGGGGACCCCTAAAATCACAGGCGCAGAAGCCTGTGAGCAAGGAGACTCGGTGGGCACCTTTGCGCCCCCCGGTATCGCGAAAGAGCCTTTTTAAAGGCTCCGGAGCGGCATCGGGAGTGAGCGCGGTGCTGAGAGTCGCAACCCAGCCCGCGGAGTGAAGCCGCATCGCCATAAACGGAGAGCGCCGATTCCTTCCTGAATCTGAAATTCGACCATAATACTCGTGAGTAAGACTGAGAAATTTAAACGGGACATCTAAATTGAGTTTGGAAATTTGGCTGAAAACGGGAAAGGCATAAATCAAGGAAGTCTGCCTCCCCGGACTGCATGACATTTAAAGCAACGGAAAAGTAGAACTAAGTTGGAGAGCCTACCCTTTTGGGGTGAGTTAAAAAAAAACATTAACTTCCACGATTTGGTAAAAGAAGTTTTGAGCTGGAGTGTAAGAGTGGACTTTCAGAAGTTTTTCTTTTGCTGCATGTAAATCCCCCCCTCCCGGGCCCGGGAGCGCCCTGTCTTTGAGCCTGTTGAAAAGGAAAGGAGTTTGACAGCTGTCAAAAGCTGTCAAACGGGCAACTTAAAGGGAAAAAGCTTGCTATTTAAGACCTCTCTGGATTAAATGTGATACAATTGAACTTAAGTGGTTGGAAACAAAGAAACAAGTAGTGAAGTAAAAGATTGTTGGGAAAAGACTACTAAGTAACTAGATTCCCCCTAGGGGGAACCTTGAGACATTACAATGGTTGCGGATGGAAATTTACTAGCTGAGATAGAAAGAACATTCTACCTTCTGGGAATCCTACAAGAGCAGAGTCTTGCAATGAATAAACAACTTATGACCTTGACTTCTGGAATAAGTAGCTCTGCTGAATGTAATGAGGAATTGTATGAGAAAAAACCTGCAGCTGAACTGGAAGAGATATCGCAAGAAGTGAAGGAGACAAAACAAGCAAAGGAGAGAGCACAGATGGAAAGTACCAACCAGAAGCCTACACAGTGGATTACAAACAAAAAGACCTTTGGATTACATGGAATATAAATCTGCAAAAGAAGCGAAAGATGAAGGAGGAAGCCCCTGGAATACTTGGAATTCAAGAACTCAAAAGAAAGAAGAAATATGACTGGGGCCTCCATTCTGACCTCGAATATGAAGGATTGGTGGAACTTTTGCAGCAGTTCTCTTTAAGCGTTTCTGAGGGAATAAAATCTGGCTTGATTGGGACAGAACTCCTTAGAGATCCAAAGACCAATATGAAGGACTACCAACAAATTCGGCGGAGAGGAACGGAAAGAGACTTGAAGGCCTCGGATGTGAGGAATCCAGGCTAAGGACTGTTATTTTGGACATATATTTGGAAGGGACGGAAACCGGGGATGGGAGGGGGGAAAACAGAAATTTTTCTTTTTAAAAAAAACACACAAAAAAAACACTTATGTTTTTTGGGTTCAGTCAATATGTTTATATTTCATAAAAATTGTGAAATCGATGGAAGGGAATTTGAGTTCAACTTAGGATAAGAATTAATTTTTTTATAAAAGATGTAATATTAACATGGTAAGAAGAGAAAATGATAACTTGCTGACACAATTATGGGAATTGGGATGCATGAAGGGGGGGTGTGGGGAAGTCAAGGACCGAAGTTAAGAAAATAAGATCTTTGAAATTATACATGTTTTTGTCTTTGTCTTTTATGTGTGTGTTATGTCTTTATAAAATGTGAAAAACCAATAAAAATTTTATAAAAATATATATATATATAAAAAACCATTTAGTTGATTTTTTTATTAAAAAAATTAAGTACAGCATGTCAATTAGACAACTTCTGTGTATGTATATGCTTGTTGACACTCTCAAATAATAGGTTTTTGAGGCAGAACTTAATCTTGCAGAAGCCAAATCTATAGCCTTGTGCAATGGCTTTCATTACACAAGAGATTTCCAAATTACATTTTTGCACAGGAAAGTCAAATTATATCACTTTTAATAATCAAGTAACATATGAAACCAGCTAACAAGAGATGCCCCTGGGTATAGGGTAGTATATAAATTCAATAAATAAATAGGTTGAAGATGCCAACCATAACAGATGCCAACCTTTAGGCTTGAATGACAGCTCTAACACCTACAGTACATAACCTTAATACATCCAATTGATGTACAGTGGTACCTCTGGTTACGAACTTAATTCGTTCTGGAGGTCCATTCTTAACCTGAAACAGTTCTTAACCTGAGGTACCACTTTAGCTAATGGGGCCTCCTGCTGCTGCCAGCGCACAATTTTTGTTCTCATTCTGAGGTGTTAGCTGAGTCTGTAACCCGAAGTATTTGTAAACCAAGGTGTTTGTAACCTGAGGTACCACTGTATTATCAGTTAAAGTATTAGCGCAACTAATACCTGCACAAACTTCGGGGGAAATTTTTGCCTCAGATCTAGGAGTAATGCATCTACACGTTGTCTCTGGAAAATGGAGCTTGGTTCTTCCTTTTTTTTGGCTTTGGGTTTGGCTTTATCTGAAAATAATTTAGAGATTGTAATGAAGCATCCCATCAGAACATAAACTTTTAACTTTCTTTTATCTGTCCATTCTTCATTTACAAAATAAAGCTTCTTGTCTTCTTTGGTTGGTTAGTTTTGCAGCAGAAGTTAACATTTAATTTTCTACAACTTTTCAGAAAGGTTTCTCCCTTCTGCTTACTTTATATCTTCCCTAAGCTCCTTCAATTGATTTGGTATCCCTGCAGAATTAAATTAATGTAAGCTTTCACTTCCACCAACAGTGCCCCATCCTACATGCCCAGACACCTAAAATGACACTGTGTTGACACCATTACTTTTCTGGAATGTTTTAACTCTTTCCAACTCCTGTGGTACATTCATTCATTCATTCATTCATTCATTCATTCATTCATTTATAAACCAGCAGAACAGACAGGCATTTCAGAGAAGTCAACACACCAAGCCCAAGCCCACAATTTCTATCAAAGGAGAAAGAGAGCATGTATTTTAAAGCCTAGAAGACTACCTCGTTCCTCTTGATCTTTGAAATGCCACCAATAGCCTTTCGAAGGGTGATAGCGGCAGTAGGACATGGCTTCTTCAAAAGCTGACTGGATTCCATGTACTGCACTGAGCTTGAAAAAAATAAGTTTGTAACAAGATACATGATTTCCCACATTGTGCTATATTTTAGCCAGCCAACTCACAAAATAAATGCCATTATACATAGGCAGTCCAGTACTCTGAGTTTGGGGTGGAATCTCCCTGTACCTTCATGCACAGAGGCTGGAAGATTGGGAGGGGGGTTGAATAATACCATTGAGCCAGATCTTTCACTTAGGAGGTGGGAACACATGGAGTAAATGCAAGGTAGTCTGCACATGCTCAGAAGTAATTTCTCTACTACATATACATCTTCAGGGATCAAATATCTCCATCTTCTGAACTTAGGTAGTTGGTAACCATTGAGGGGGCCTTCTGAGATGTGGTACCCCACTTTGGTAACACTCCCTCTAAGGGGGGGAAACCTATTCTGATACAGGGCATATTCAACCTTAAACTTAAGAACAATACACCATTCAAAAGTCAACAGTCCAGAACAACAGTAAATCTTCTTACTTCCTACAACACATACATTTCTCACACACAAAAAAGGTGGAGATCCTTTTTCACACATTTTGCCCTCAAACCTGAGTACAAACAAGGGGAAAAAACCCCAAAGCACTTGCATTGCTAATACCTTCATTATAAGAATACAGGACAGAGACTTACCACTCTGGAGTTTACAACTGACCCCAAGTCAGGGGCCTGATAAATCACTCCAGCAATAATGTAATAATCAGCCAGTGGGGTAACTATAAAAGAAAAGCACAACATTAGTCCAGCTACCAAAACACTAGATGCACAACTGTCATTGCAAGTGTATTTGGTACATCGGTCATGGGACATTCAAGCCTACTATCCAAAATGAAGCAGAGTGCCTAAATCTCTCATATATGGATCAGACACACATGGCCCAGTAGGGCTCAGTTTGTGGGGGCTCAGTCTTCTTCCACTTTTTTTACTTTTGAAGCAAGTATTGGGGAGAAAAACTCAATGGTTAGAGCAAATCTCAACCCATGATTAAAACATGAAGAAAGCCGGGGGGACGGGGTTGAATGCCTTTCTCCTCATGCTTTATTGCCAGGCCAACACTTGAGCAAAATAACATGGGAAAGAAAACATTTTGAGACTGTACAGTAATACCTCCATGAATGTCCGTTCTGGCAAACGTCCGCGGCAAACCCGGAATTACTGGAACGGGTTACTTCTGGGTTTGCAGCTTGCGCATGCGCAGAAGCGCTAAATCGCACTTTGCGCCTGCACAGAAGTGCAAACTGCTCTGTGCACGTGCGCAGGCGCGGCGTCTTTTTGGCTAGCGGCAGAGCCTCCGGAATGGATCCTGGTTGCAAAACAAGGTACGACTGTACAGGCAAGCCTCAACCTGAGCTGTATATCGAGAACAAGGGAGAGGAGTATTCCTCCCTGTGTTTAGTGTGTGTGTCCCTCCCATTTTTTTAAAGGGAAAACATCCACCTACGGTAGCCCCCTGCTATGCTTTCATCACATACCCGTCCATGTTAATATTGTCTCCAAGATCTCCTACATGGTGAAGATACATGGTGTCTTTTCATGCCTTTACCTTTTTATTAAAATACCTTTTTATTTTCCCTAGATCTTTAAAAAATCTACTTTTTTTAGTCTGCTCTTGGCAATATTGCCATGCTGCATTTTGCTTTTGTTCTTTTTATCCTTGTTACTTATGGGTATTTTTATTATTTCTTTTATTATGCGACTGCACTATCCCCTGCCCTAAGAGAATTTTTAAACAGAAGGTACAAGCTGTAAAACTACAGGAAAAAATGAAATAAATGAAATGACTGCTTAATGGTTTCAAACATTATGTTCCTACAGGACTGCTTTGTGTGCATGTAGTCCTTATTGTAAGTTCTTTCTTTTTTTTAATCCTGTTACTTTTCTTACATTTTTCTGAACACCTGGGGAGTCTTTAAATGAAACATGCAAATGTTCACTAGGAAAAGGAAAAGAAACCTGCATCTGTGTCTGGATCTTATTCCTGCAGACTACAGACCTTCAGGTTTGTTTATATCTGAGAGTGTGCACTTGTAAAATGAATTTTAATGTTATTTTATATCTGGCTTTTACTTTCACTCAGTCACAGTATATGAGATGGGAAATTGCTGCTGTACTGCTCTCCAGGCTGCACTTGTTTACACTGAAATGCATTTGCCATTTTACTGCCCATTCGCTCAGCTTGGAGAGGTCCTTTTGGAGCTCTCTGCAATCCCTTTTTGTTTTAATGACCTTAAGCTGTTTTGTACCATCAGTAACCTAGCCTCCTCACTGCTCATCCTAACTCTGGGTCATTCATAAACAACTTTAGATTTCAGTACTGATCCTTGGGGGACTCTACTTTCTAGATGTCTTCATTCGTTAAGGTGCTTCCTGCACCTTAACCAATTCCTGATCCACAAGAGGTCCTTTCCTCTTATTCCATGGGAGCTAAGCTTACTCAGGAGTCTTTGGTGAGGTATTTTGTTAAAACTTTTTGAAAGTCCAAATGCACTGTGTCAACTGGATCACATCTATCTATATGCTTGCTGACACGCTCAAAGAACTCTAATGCATTAGTGAAACAGAACTTACTCTTCCAAAAAATTATTAATGATATTTTACAACTGCATTCAGAAGTTGTTCTGTTTGTTGTCACATCACCTGGTTTTTATTTATAATTATATATTGAGTTATATACTGCAGGTTTTGTTTTTAAGATTGACTATGCAGTGGCTTATTGCTCAGTGGGGAGGAATTACTCCTCTTTACATACAGAGATTAAACATGACAAGCAATACATAGTTAAAACAGGTCATCAACACTGCTAAAAACATAGGACTGCAAATAGGCAAATGTTTTTACCAGCACTATTTGCCTTTTGCCACAAGAGGGCATTCTTTTACTATTTCAAAAAGGAAATTAGACCATAAAACAAAATTCAGGAAGAAAATGTAACCGCAACATGAATTCTGGGAGCTAACATTTCTACCTATGCTTCTGTGAACAGGAAAACAAAAGCAGGTGGAGCATTCAGAAGTATGCATAGGCTATGATCCTTTCCTATGTGGGCACAGCACTAAACACAGGATTCTCATTTCTGTCCATCCCCCTGCCCCCCCAAAAAGCCACAAGCTGATATGAGGAATTGGAGGTGGAATATGCACCTTCTGTATGCCCAGATTCCTCCCCGTTTGCTCAAGATATGAGAGCTTCACTTGATCAAGCAGAACAGAAAGCCTGGGTGTGTAGAGGCAGAGACCTCTTGTTCTTCAAAAACAACAAATCACTTCCTGTATGTACACTGAGGGGAGGTTGGAGAACATAGATTTGCTTAGCCCTGTGAAGATTCCTCTGTATGTGAGCACTGCATCTGCACAGGAAAGCAATGTACCCATCCTTTTTTTTGTTATTTGTTTCCATCTTGTCCTCCACAAAATACTGTACAAATCCTTACCATGCGTCGGACTCTGTCTTTGCTGCTTACGAATAATGAAGAGAATTGGCTCTTGTGCATGTAAAAGGATATATTCCACTCCAACCATTTGACTGAAAGAATAAAGACAAGATTGAACAAGGAGATAAGACTACTATTTATTGTAGAGGCTAAAGAAGCCAACTGAAAGTACAAGTCTCCCACTGACAGATCACACCTATAGAATCATTGTATTCTAGAATTAGGAGAGTCCCAAAGGGTCATCTAGTGCACACTTCCAAGTGTGCCCCCTCTTGGACCAAATCATGTAATAAATTGTCCTAGATCCTAATAATTTTCTGACAGTCACCTGATGGATCTATTTGCTCTAAATCTATCGGGTTTCATTCTGCTGTCCTTAATAAATCTGTCACCAGCTGGACTCCCACCAAATTCACCAATAGCTTAACAGCACCATAGGTAAAGGGACCCCTGACCGTTAGGTCTGGTCGCAGACGACTGGGTTTGCGGCGGTCATCTCACTTTATGGGCAGAGGGAGCCGGCACACAGCTTCCAGGTCATGTGGCCAGCATGACTAAACCGCTTCTAGCGGACCAGAGCAGCGCATGGAAACGCTGTTTACCTTCCCGCCAGAGCGGTACCTATTTATCTACTTGCACTTCGTGCTTTCGAACTGCTAGGTTGGCAGGAGAAGGGACCGAGCAACGGGAGCTCACCCCGTCTCGGGGATTTGAACCGCCAACCTTCTGATTGGCAAGCCCTAGGTTCTGTGGTTTAACCCACAGCACCATAGGATGATTTAAAATCAAGTGTTCATGTTTGGATTTGATTAGTGTGGTTATTGGATTCTGAATCTCTCCAGGTTTGGAAGGGCAACACTATAAAGGATCACAGCCACAAATTGTATTAACAAGGACTTCATTAGGAAATTTCAGAATATTCAAAAAGAAAAGAGTTATCTTATTGTGCAGCATTTTCAGAGCAAATAGAAATAAAAGACAAAGGAGGTTTCAAGGTAACTGCTTACTAATGAGACCACTTAAATTACTCTCTAGGCTCTTTTTCCAATGTAAAAAAGAAACAGTGCTTGCTTCCTTGGGCTCATTAGTATGTCTTTCCCAATAAATATATTTGTTCATTGTTTATTTTGAATATACTTAATAAAGCTATCCTTATAAATAGATTATCTGAAACAGTTATGATGCTCTTCATTTTGAAATGAATTTTAATTTAATATTAATTAAAGCAATCTTTTATAGCTCCAACTTTCGTTGATGTTAAAATATGCAAACAACCGCGTTCAGAGCATTCTATAATCAACAGGAAGGTTGTCAATTTCTCATATGCATGGAACAAAGTAGATTACAAATGTAAATGCTTTAATCACTTTTGACACACAGTATCTTCTTAGTCATTCAACATCTACCATTTCAAAACAGAGTAAGAAATTTTCAGAAGACCACCAGTTAGCAGGCATTTCTCTAATCTTACATAAGCCAGAATCATTGAACCCATTTTTCATCCATAGCACAAGACAAACTGGGTAATTGTCTTCTGCTTATAGAAAAGGGCAGAGCAAGCAGTTTAAGTGAATCAGCTGTCAAGGCAAAATAGGGACAAAGAGAGGGGGAAAGTTCTATCATCTCTGACTTTAGTACTTCAATTGCTGGTAGGGTTTACTTTTCACAGGTGACAACTACCATTCTAAACCTTGTTTTATAACTGCAGGAGGAAACTTAGTCTCAACAGCCCAGATCCTCCTCTTTCCCCACTCCAGCGGGCAGTTGTGAAAGGTGGGCTGGACTATCCTTCTGTCAATCATGTGGTGTCATAATTACATCAGGTGACTGGTGGGTGTTTAAGTCCCTTGCATAATACTTCCAAAGCACGTGATAACCAGGTGGCTGTCAGGCACTTGGAAAGAGCTGCACTAGGAGCTTTGCCATCATTTCTCACACTCCAAGCAAAGAGCTAGCAAAATGCTTCACACAGCAGTTTCCAATCAGCCAGCTGGTTGTCAGGAAACTGGAAACTGCTGCAGAACAGGGCTTGCAGGCAATGCCAACTAACATATATATGAAGAGAGCTGTGGCACTTGGCCATGGTGTCCCTGAAACAAATAGGACCAAATAGGGAGACCTCCTGGGATGAATCAGGTCTGTAGGCTGAACATTCCCTATTCCTGTTTTATAGGATTACTTTACCAATGTCTAGCAGTAACTTACTTTAGGTGATCCAGCGATAGCCTTTGCATTTTGACCATTTCATTGTTGCACGTTCGATCATAGAATGGGTTGCTACGCTCTGAGAAATAATCCAACACACTTCCACTGTTTAATATTGGAATCCAAGCACTATCAACCCAGGAAATTCCCAAGAGGTTATCTGGAGGAGAAAGAGAAATGAATGGTTAGCACAAGTATAGTTACAATAGCGATAGTCTTCATCAGTGTGAGAGATTGTGTCTCACTGGTCAGCTACTGCCCACCTTAAGCCGGACAGCCCTGGTCAATAAAGTGCTGGTCCACCACTATCCACCTGCTTCAATGGGTGCTTGGAGCTGAGAGTATGGCAGGATCCGCAAAGACTTGCTCTATGGGGAACTGGTTTCAAGCACCAGGAAGTTGGCAGACTTTCTCTAAAGGGTACAACTTTATACAAAACTTTTCTTGTTGCTGTTGTTTGTTGAATTTGTATCCTGCCCTATACCTGGAGGTCTCAAGAAGGGACGAAGCACACAAGTTTTAAAGGTGAAACAGTGTATATATTTTTAAAATGTAATGTAGAAAGTAAGGTTTGAGGAAGCACTAAATTAATATGCAGAACATGTCCTCTGTGCTGGCTTTGATATGGGGTTTGCAGCAAGGCAAGTGTAGCGATACTTCTCAATGCTTAAGAAAGTGGATGAAGCAAGTTTGGAGCCAAAGCACAACCATTTTAAACCACAGTGGGAATCACAGAAGTTCCACTTGACTTCCAATCAGTGTTAGAAACTGAGATATGAAAGCTAGGCACTAAATGGCACCTTAAACCTACGTTATGGGCCCAACAATGGAATATCTAGGCACACATTTTTATAACTGGAATACAAAGCTGAAAATGAATGAACTGAAGCTAAAATCTTATATTCATTTTTCACATGGTCTAGTCCTCATCTGAAGGCTGCAAAAAACAAAGCCATGCTTCCCCTGCCTGCCCTCCTAATATTCTTAAGAGAGTCTCTTCTCCAGTCTTCAGAGAGTAGCTTCAAGTGGGGAAGCAGAAAAAGGTCCCCCTTTCCTTCCACTGTGCAGTTTTAATCTGAAATATTAGGTGCAGTACTGCACCCAGAGCTCAGAAGCTGCTTGCTCTAATGAAATTCTTTTTCGCAAAATGCACCTAGAACAATGGGAGTTTCCAACACTGCTTCCAATGCAGGAAATGTATCCATAGTGCAAGATAAAAGGGTATGCAGAAGTGTCAGAAATGATGCAGGAACATACAGTAATATGTTTCCACCAATACTACTTGCAAACCCAGGACTTCCACTGCAACTATTCTAAGGTGGATGTCTGACTGGAGAGGAAGTTTGAGTGAACACAGATTGATTGCACAGTCACAAAAACAAATTGGTTGCAAGAGAGCTCCTGAGATGAGATGAGCACAGATTGATTGAACAGTCACCAAATAAGCCCAAATATCACCTCCGTGTTGCGTGGGTGCTCAGGACTCAACAGTTGACAGCTAGGCCTCAGGATCTTGCACTCAGCCGAAGCCGTGTGGCATGTTCGACTTCTGAGGTGTGTTTGAAAACTGAAGCATTTACTTCCAGGTGTACAGCGTTCGTAAACCAAAATGTTCGTCAACGGAGACGTTCAAAAACTGAAGTACCACTTTACATTGTTTCAGCAATCTTATAGAAAGCATATCTAGATGCTTAGGAAACCATGATTAATGCAGCATAAATAGGGCTATGAATAATACATATGCTGCATCAACAATGTGCTGCTCAAACTCTTGCATAAAGCAGAGGCAAGCAAAGAGATGGTCTTATTATTATGTAAATGTGCCTTGCTCCATTCTACAGTACTTCTATAGAGAAAGGTTTCTCTCAATGCAGCAATTTACATTCTTTCATAAAAGCAGATTAAAATGTGGGAATTAATGAAACCACAGATGCCACAGATTCAGCAATACCTATCCTCAATATTTTTTTAGTATTATATCTGTTCACTGTGGGCTTCTACCCATAGTACAAACTAAAATACAGGAACACTTCAAAAAGTCACTCCTTTATCTTCAAGTGCAATAAAATACGGGGGAAAGCATTCCCACATTAGGGAATATCAGTGGAAACAATGGAACCTTTCCTGTGAAATTAATTAATAAAGTAGGAATTTGCCTGCAGTGGAAAATATCCACCTGTACAGCATGTCAAGAAGCCACTGCCATATGCTGATTTCGCAGACGTAGAGGTTCAGCAACATAGTAGCATGACACCTGCAAAAATCAGTGTCAAACAGAATGACTTGAAAAGACTAGCTTTGACTGCTATTTCTAAATACTTCTTAAAGTAACTACAGTGGTACCTCTGGTTGCGAACGGGATCCATTCTGGAGGCCCGTTCGCAACCTGAAAAGAATGCAACCCGCTTCTGAGCATCTACACACGTGCAGGTCACGATTCACCGCTTCTGCGCATGACATCATTTTGCGTGTCTGCACATGTGTGAGCGGCAAAATCTGGAAGTAACCCTTTCCGGTACTTCCAGGTCACCGCAGGACACAACCTGAAAATGCTCAACCTGAAGCAAACGTAACATGAGGTATGACTGTACAGTCATACCTCGAGTTGAAGTAGCCTTGGGATGAATATTTTCGGGTTGCGCTCCGCGGCAACCCGGAAATAACGGAGCGCATTACTTCCGGGTTTCGCCGCTCGCATATGCGCAGACGCTCAAAATGACGTCACGCGGATGCACGGAAGCGGCGAAACGCGACCCGCGCACACGCATCTTACGTTTACTTCAGGATGCGAACGGGGCTCTGGAACAGATCCCATTCGTATCCAGAGGTACCACTGTATAGCCAAATCAAAATAACTAAGAAATCCTAATCAATACAGTCGTACCTTGGATCCTGAACGCCTTGCAAGTTGAACGTTTTGGCTCCCGAACACCGCAAATCCAGAAGTGAGTCTTCAGGTTTGCAAATGTTCTTTGGAACCCAAATGTATGACGCAGCTTCTGATTGGATGCAGGAGCTTCCTGCAGCCAATCAGAAGCAGCACCTTGGTTTCCGGACATTTTGGAAGTTGAACAGACTTCCGGAACGGATTCTGTTCGACTTCCGAGGTACGAATGTAATCATTCTCTTCTTCTTTGAGTGTCAGAAATTCAGTTTTAATCATTTCAAAAATAAACATTTAGCTGAATGCCTCAAAGTTGTCTGCACTTCAGGTTATTCTTATAACAGCATTTGTTAAGTCGGGAAAAAATGAGGCAAAATGGGAATGTGCCATCCCGCCCCATTGGTGTCCCACCCAGTGTTAGAAACTCAGATATATAAGCTAATCGCCAAATGGTACCTTAAACCTGGGTTGCGACTGCCACAATGGTATGTCTAGGCGCCCCCCCCCCCCATGGAGATGATGGTGATGATTCATTTCATTCCTATACAGCTTTATAATTTAAAAAAAAAAAAATCTCAAAGTAGTTTACAACACACTAAAACATTTTTAAAAATCCAGAACAAAAACAAATTCAAGCTTCAAGGAAAGTATTTCAGATCCTCCTCTAAGTGACATTTTGCTTTCCCCATATTTATTTGCCTACTTAATTTAAATACCTGCCCCAAAGCAGAAGTACTCTAGGAATCCAGTGTGGTGTTGTGGTTAGTGTTAGATTAGGACCTGGGAGATCAGGGTTCAAAGCCCCACTCAGTCATGAAGCTCACTGGGTGACCTTGGGCCAGTCACAGCCTCTTAACCTACCTCACAGGGTTGTTGTAGGCATTAACTGAGGAGTAGGGAAAAACATGTATTCCTTGGGGGGGGGGAGGTGGGATATAAATGTAATAAATAAGCTCTTTTGCTTACCTGCTTAAGAAAGGGGAGGCAGTCAGATGGAGATGTCAGTGGCCAACTTGGCATCCAGATATCTCCACATGGTCATAACTGGACCCGCACTAGTCGCAAATGGATATTAATAATAATAAATCTCATCGCGGGGGGATGGTACCTAGACACTCTGTTGCGGCAACCGTAACCTAGGTTTAAGGTGCTATTTGGCAATTAACTTATATATCTGAGTTTATAACACTGCAGGCAACATGCCACTCTAGGTAGAATCTCAAGGATATTTATAGCCCACCTGTAATGAAATAAAACTGAGAAGAGTACAAACCCAGAAATCCTTTCTGATTCAGTTTCAGTCTTTTTTTGAAGTCATCTGAACCTGGTGACTATTGTCACAGTGTGGAGTAGTGAACACGTTATTCGCTATGAAAGACCTGTTTCTTTTAAATTTGTCCTGAACCTCCTGGCAATTTCATTAGGTGATCCCGAGTTGTAATGTTATTAGCGTCTTTCCTTTCCTTTCCTTGTTTTGTCTACTCTCTCGACAACAGAATAATGTTTATAATTTCAAAAGCCCCAAAGCCACTAATATCGCTTCTAATCTCAGCCGCAGATCGGCGCAATGTTACAATGTCTTTGGGAGCAGGACTTATTGGGAGTCTTATTAAAAAAAATGACGACACTTGATTCCACTGCGTCTTTAAAAATAAATAAATAACTGGAATTACTTTTATTCTGCGACTCCCACAAAGGTTTCGTCCACTCCCTCCTTTCCAGTCCTACCGAGACGACAGACGCCGCTCGCCCCTGCTTTCTGCATCTGCCTCAGGGGCCCTGGCGGACATGGATGGCAAAATGGAGACACACGGGGCGGGAAGGGAGCCGGGAGTCAGTGGCCTGTCCTTAAACAAGGTGCCTACAGTAAAGCAAAAGAATCCAGTCTCCATTACCTCGTATGTCCACCGCCGCCATGGTTTCAGCACCGCGCGTCGCATCCGCCCCGGCGCAATGCTATGACCTCACCGCACCATAGAGAGAAGTTGCCTAGGATGCCGAGCCTCGGAGATGAGGAGAAGCGAATGGCTAGAGCGGCGACGAGAGAGCCGAGCGGGGAGTATACGTAGTTGTTCCTTCAGCGACTGAAGGACTAAAGCGGTTGTGTTTTGGGGTTCCAGAAGGATTGCGCACCCCTGATGAGCGCTAAAAAGCAAAGGGGGTGAAATATAAATTTAGGAGTGAAAAGTAAAGGGTGTCTTTTTAAGGATTTACATTAAAAAAGTTTAAGGATGCGATTCTAGCTCCACACACGGGAATAAGTCCCATTGGATATCAATAGGATTTACCTCTTGAGTCGACGTGGTTAGGATTGCGCTGAAAAGTAAATCACACACACCAGCGCTTCAAATGCAACACATATGAAGTATATAGTTGCATAGTTGGTTGCAAATCTAACCCGCCAAAAAAGAAAAGGCCAACGTGTATGCTTTCAACAGCACATTTACACCACAGAAACCAGGTTTTAGGGCATGGAAATAAGGACCAGGGAGTGGTGGCCTTTCTCATGTCTGCTAAATTTCAAATATGGTACTGTTGAAGTAAAAAAAAAAAAAGGCAGAAACTCATGAACAACAAAAATTGGCAACCTTAATTACAGAGGTGGATTGAGGGGAGCACGACCGATTCGGTTGTACTGGGCACGGAGCCACAGGGGTGCCACTACTATGATGAATGAAATGTGGGGCTGAAATTTGAGGCCCCAAGGTCTGCCACTCTAATTACAAAATATTTAATCTTAAAGCCAATACTCTACAAAAATGTGCTATGGAGCCCATTGAAATCATGCACCCTAAACTAGTTGGCTGGGCTTAGTTGCTTGTGATCTGACCTCTGTTCTTTTAGGGTACATTCTTGAGAGGTATTACAGTGAGATGTCTTTTCAAAAATAAGTTCCACTGAGTTAAGTTGGGTACATTCCAATATAAGTGGATATAGGATTGCAGCCTTAGAATGGATTGTCTGCTACTTAACACCTGTAACCACTATTTTTTTTCTTAAAAGTTGCACACACACTTTCCCCAGACCCGAATGCATTTCATCAAGTGTTTATAGGTTAAGGTTTCCTAATTCGTATTCATGATTATCATTCTACTGTCCAGACCCATGTTGCTGAGTCAGTGTTTTTTCAGCTGTGCTTCCAGAATGGAAGGAGGTAAGCATGTGTGGCACCTGCAGAGGAACAACAAGAGGTAGGGGATTGCCCAGAATCTACATCGGAATTATTGTGTTTGCAAATTACATCCAGTGCAGAGATAGGACTACTGATCTATGGTAGACAGTGGTACAGTTAGGTAATTTCAGACTCTAGGTTTAATAGTCTTGGGGGTGGGAGGAAGCTTTTTAGATGGCACTATGTCATCTCGCACTTCTGACACCAGTGTTGCATGCCATACCAATCTCTGAGCAGCAAGAGATTCCCAGGGTCCAGGTGATTGCCCAGGGTTCTTGTTTTCTTTTGGAAATGAGGCACAGCAGAGACTGTGGTGCCTTTATGATATATGGCTTATTTGCGTGCGCGCACACACACACACAGACACAGCCTGAGCCTGCGATGGAGGGGCTCCCAGCATTACACTCTGGCTTCTTCCATAGCTGAAGCCTTGGATTCAAACAGACTTCAAACATGATATAAAACATTATTTGTCATGACAGATTGTAGTTTCCTCATGGCACATAGTTTGTATTTACTGGCATAGGAAGAATACTTAGGAATGCTGCCTTCCAAACTTCAAAAGTATTTTGTAAATCATTGACCAACAAAGCTGATAGTCTCGTTCTAGTTCATGATGCCAATGAGAACGACAAAAGGGCTGGTCATTCTCAAAAACTGTCCTATCCATGTCTACTAAGAAGTAAGTCCTGTTGAATTCAATGGGTCATGCTCAGGTAAATAGGAAAAGATTCCAGCCTAAATAATGATGGACACTTACATGTCTTTGATTCAAGAATCTTTCATAGCAATAATTATATCCTGTGGTGCATCTCTTCGGTGGAGGTGAGTAGGGATTAATCAGTGCTCATGTTTTATATTGCTTTCAAAGTGCATTGCTAGCAAAATTTAAATGACAGGCCTCAAAAGCTACAGAAGTACCTGTAACACCTGGGCATCATGGGAAAAAACAATGTCCACCAAAGACTAATTAGAAACATCCTGGGAAGCAACACTTACTATACCTCTATGGTTCTCTATGTCTGGCAACAGATCTTGGTGACTTTTTAGTTTCTGCTGATACTGATTGGAGGATGCGGAGAAAATGGTTATATCTATATTTTGTTCTCTTTATTAACTTCTCTCATTCTTACCTTAAATTAAGCTATACAAAGATGGGGGGGGGGCTTGAGAGGAACACTCTTCTTCCTGGTATTATTTTGGCTCTCTGTCATTCTCTGTTGTGAATGGCAAGAGCACCGTATTGCAACAGAGTGGCCATATGTTACCTGCCCCAGCCCACCCATTTATCTGTAGGGATAACACTGGACTGCATGGAGGGATTATCAAGAGCCACTGATGTGCAGCCAGCACTGCCCCAATATTGCAGGTATTTACATCGTTTATTTCTGACCTTTTAGCACTACAGAAAACATGTACGTACACTTCAAACTTCAGCAAACAAGTGGGAAAGACTTCCTGTACATA
Source organism: Podarcis muralis (assembly GCF_964188315.1). Taxonomy (NCBI): domain Eukaryota; kingdom Metazoa; phylum Chordata; class Lepidosauria; order Squamata; family Lacertidae; genus Podarcis; species Podarcis muralis. Next base: position 46,599,006 of record NC_135655.1, on the reverse strand, counting down.
CGCAAGAGGAAGGTCTCAAATTACACTCTGAGCAAATTCCGGTGAACTGCCCTGTGAACTGACTGTAACCTTGTTTCCCACAGTCAGCCCCATCATGTGGTGTCAACAAGCTGGCTGTCTGCAGCTGCGATGATCTCATATTCTGACATAAACATGATGGGAGTTGTAGTTTGATGGGCCCCAGTCTACAGCAACGGATACTAACAGTGGTGCCCTCCAGAAGCTGTTAGACCACAACTCTCATCAGCCTTGCCCCAGGCAGCATGGCCAACAATCCGGGATAATTTATTATTATTATTTATTATTTAAATGTTATACTGCTTTGAGCATATAAACTGTTGTAAATCAAGCCCCCTCAGGAGAAGCTGGCAACTCTCCCAGGCTCCCGGCTTGGTCTACGGTGACCTCCCTGGCTGCAATTCCCGCAGGATCCAGGCTAGGTCTCAATAGGCGACACCTCCCAGCGTGGGAGATGCACACCCCCTCCCTCCTGCTCCCCTGGCAGGGAAAGGAGATAGAAGCGTCTATTTACATCGTTTATTTCTGACCTTTTAGCACTACAGAAAACATGTCCGTACACTTCAAACTTCAGCAAACAAGTGGGAAAGACTTCCTGTACATACGCAAGAGGAAGGTCTCAAATTACACTCTGAGCAAATTCCGGTGACCTGCCCTGTGAACTGACTGTAACCTTGTTTCCCACAGTCAGCCCCATCATGTGGTGTCAACAAGCTGGCTGTCTGCAGCTGCGATGATCTCATATTCTGACATAAACATGATGGGAGTTGTAGTTTGATGGGCCCCAGTCTACAGTAACGGATGCTAACAGTGGACTTGTGTTACAGAGTTGTTGCAAGTCATTTCCTGGTCATTTCAATAGATAATGAGTTTCAAACAACTGCAGGGTAATTTAGTTCCTCTGCATAGTAGAGGCTGTCAGACAGAACTGCATTTAGACATAAGGGAGATGTGCCAGGGTGTTTCTGCTTTTCCATCTGGTGGCCTCAGGAAACAGCAATCTGGAGATTGCTATAGTGGTCTGCACTGCAAGGCTGTCTTTGGCCATTGTCTCTCAGCCTCAGCTCCTTGTTCTCAAATGTAGAGGAATTAGACCTTTAAAAATAGGGCACAAGCATTTCAGCATGTTTTATGACTGGTTTTTCATTTTATAGTATGGCTTTGCTGGCTTTTATTGGTATTATGACTACTAGTTCTATGTCTTTTATTTGTTTGTATGCTTTTTTATTGTAAGCTTATTAGCAACTATACACTGCCCTGGGAATACTGAAGGGGGACTCTAGAAATTACTTAAATAAACCCCATCTCTCAGAATGCCCCACCCCCACCCCATGATCTGCAAAAGCAGATAATAATATTGGACCGTTTATTTCTACCCAGTTTAGTAAAGGGAACATACACAGCCAAGGCTTCAAACAAACAAACAAACAAACAAACAAACAGGAAATCCTTTTCTTAATCAGGAATCCCCAGCCAGAAAGACCCAGAAATGGGACTCATAAAAGGTTCATTCAAATTTGCAATAGCAGTCCAGAGCTGGAAGATGCTACTTTAAAGGATAGTCCCCAAGATGACCTAAATGGCAGAGAAATGCAAATATATAATATAGAAATCCTTCCCCTCACTTGCACCTAGGATTTGATGTTATGATGCATTATGATATGTGGCTACGTTATGTAGTTGTGTGTATGCAGTATATGTTATTTTAGAATATTACTTGCTTCTTAAAATAAAAGCTGATGGAAGCTGGAGCTCAACAACCTCTGGATGTTCCCATCTATGTTCTGTGAAGCAGCAAAATTGCCCCCGCCCTCTGCTTAACTTTCATCTTGGTTTGTGCCCTGTTGGTCCATTTATTTCCATGGTCCTCAGTACCAGTGATATATTTCCAACGGATTTCCTAACCTTCTATGGAATGTGACAAATAAATTAATCACTTTTTCCAGAAATCTAATTTGCTCCGCCAGTTCTTTGCTTTGAAGCCTTCCTCCCTGCTGTCCTTTCATGTTATTCTTTACTAGTTCTGGTTGCCTGGTAACCCCAACCTCTATCTTTCTCTCTCACTAATTTCCTTTCCTCCTCCACCCCCTGCTCCCCTCCCCTCCCTGTAATACATGATAACATTCATACGCACTGTAATATGTTTCTTCACCATCTGCGCCTCTTTGACGCTATCTCTTCCAAGACTGCCAAGTGACCAGCATATGGAGCTCAGCCTGTTGTTTTGCTTTTGCAAGAGATTAGAAGCCGTTTAATGACCTTTTTTCCCACTGAGGGGAAGAAAAATTTACACAGCTGAGAAGGCAGAAGGTTTCACCCTCATGTCTTCGAGCATCACACGACATCACCCTCATGCTTCCACTTCCAAAAGGCTGTGCCTTGCAGTTTGTAGTGAGGGCCTTTCCTCACATCATGCTTCCCCTCTGTGTTTGCTCCCACACAGACAGCCTCCACACCAGGCGTAATAAGCATGTCCTTTGTTTTGAGTGTGCCCCTGTATATTCTATATCCATATGCACAGAAAAAGCATGGGGGTGGGCAGGTTGTACTGGGAGAACAAGCAGTCATAGCTTGTGGCAGAAGAGACATTGTGTCCCTGGGCTGAATCTAGACACAACAAAGAAGCGTTTTATTTTAAATTTGTAAATTTTCAGTTGTAAATTTAAACAGGGAAAACGGGTAGATAAAAATGGGACACCACGTCGCCATCTGGTGGCACAATGTTATATTACACATATGATGCATGTAAATCGCTTTTTCTTTACCAGTCTAGCCAAGTCCCTGGTTTCCATATAGCTTTGTACTTCCCTTTCCCCCATTGTTATTGCATGTGGCAAGGACTGGGGGCAGACCTAACTTTTCCCTCAGGGTTTCCAGTGGCTATTTAATTGGGTTCTCCCTCCTGCTGCAATTAGTGAGAAATGGCCAGAGGAAACTGTTCCTAATTAACCTAGGTTGAAAAGATAGGTTGCATATCTTTGTGACATTCCCCTACAGAAAAAGAGCAACAGAGCCCTGTAGCTGCTGCCTGACAAGCCCCTGGGAGTTACTGCAGAATGTGCTAAACAAACTTCCCTGCTTAGTGTAAGGGAAATTTGTGCTACTTCAGTCTGTGGTATATATAGCTATACTTCAGGCCTGGAGGCTAATTGTGGCCCTCCAAGCTTCTCTATCTGGCCCCTTGGAGCCACACCCTCTCCTTAGGCCATATACCTCACCAGCCCTGCTGTGCACCCCCCATTTCCCAGTGACACTAGTCTACTACATCAAAGTGAAATTGACATTAACTCTCCTGCCTACTTTTGCCTCTGACTCTGCCATGTGAACCCGATAAAGCACTCTGGTAATTTTGTGTGTAACCCTAAGGTCAGGCCAAGGCATTTTGGTGCCTGAGGAAGACAGTAGAGATGCCCCTCCCCCTTTCACACCAATTAACTTGGGACACGATCCTAGCAGGATGCTATCCTGCACAAGACTTGACAAAATGTAGAAGAGCACTTCTTTTTCCATTGGGGCTTCTGCAGAAGAACTTCCCTGTGGATTCTGCCTCATAGCTAGGTCTTGGAAAGGTCCCTATCTGAAACCCTGTCGCTGCCAGTCAGTGTAGACAGTATGGAGCTCTGCGAGTGCGGCTTTCTCCCAATTGAAGTGCAGAGTGAGGACCGGGACATTCACAGGGAAACCAAAATGCTTGTTTACAAAGCTATTGTACTACCAACCTTACTGTATGCTTGTGAAAGACCACTTACAAACGCCGTCTCCAGCTTCTTGAAAGATTCCATCAACAGTGTCTCCGAAAAATCTTACACATCACTTGGGAAGACAGGCGAACTAATATCAGTGTACTGGATAAAGCAAAGTTCACCAGTGTTGAAGCAATGATTCTTCAACATCAACTTCGTTGGACTGGTCATGTTGAGCAGATGCCTGATTATCGTCTTCCAAAGCAACTACTCTATTCCGAACTTAAAAATGGAAAGCATAATGCTGGTGGTCAACAAAAGAGGTTTAAAGACTGTCTCAAGGCAAATCTAAAAAAATGTAGTATAAACACCGACAACTGGGAAGCACTGGCCTGCAAGTGCGCCAGTTGAAGAACAGCCTTTACCAAAGGTGTCATGGACTTTGAAGATGCTCAAACTCAGAACACAAGGGAGAAACATGCTAAGACGAAGGCACATTTGGCAAATCCACACTGTGACCAACTCCCGTCCGGAAACCAGTGTCCCCACTGTGGAAGGACGTGTGGATCCAGAATTGGCCTCTACAGTCACTTACGGACTCATTGTTAAAACCGTATTTATGGAAGACAATCTTACTCGGCTACGAGTGGTTGCCAAAGAAGAAGAAGAAGAGATGGACCAATGGTCTGGCTCATTATAAGGTAGCTTTCTATATATATATAAACCAGTTCGCATAGCATGGTCATCTCAAGCTGGGCTTGTTCTCCTCAGCAATGCAACACTGGAGTCGAAGGCATCCCTCCCAGTCAGTCTTTTTTCTCCGCTTTTTCTTCCCAGCACACCTTCCTCTAAAGACTCTTTTCCTGTCACTTCACACCCAGTTGCTCTGGCAACCTTCTGTTTTGCCAGGCCCAAGAATTCCTCTCAGATGGGCTATCAATACCTTTTGTTATGTTGATCCCAGGTGAGGCCCTGGCTTAGAAAGAAAGCTGAGCCCCTCCTTTCCACTGGCCTGCAGTCTTCCTTTCAGTATTCCAAATAATCAAAATCCTACCAATTATTAATTGTTAGAACAATCTATAGCAATATAAATTCAAAAGTCAGGGATATTGTGCGGTCTTTGTTCAGTGAGCCATGATACAATACAGGGTATCCTTCAAAACCAGTGTTTCCCCAAACTTGGGTCTCCAGCTGTGTTTTTTTGGACTACAATTCCCATCATCCCTACCCACTGGTCCTGGTAGCTAGGAATGATGGGAGTTGTACTCCAAAAACATCTGGAGTCCAAAGTTTGGGAAACAAAGCCTCCAGGGCAACCTCCTTGGGACTATGCCATAAACTAGCATAGAGGGGAAGATACAAATATACCTGATATTCCAACAAAGAAACAATGTTCTGCAGATCCTACTGAAATACCGTACTTTTCAGTGTATAAGACTAGGTCCCCCGCCCCCTTTAAAACCATGCTAAAAAGTGGGAGTCATCTTATTCATGGGTAGTGCATAGAGTGGACATTTGATTGGTTGCTGTTGCGGCTGTCAGGAGCTATTGTGCGTGTTATTGGTTGCTGCATCAATGGCTGGTGTCGATTGGCTGATGCTGCGGCAATTGGGCGGGCAATTGGCAGCTTCTGCTGGCGAGGAGACAGACGGGAGGCGGATTTTGCGATGCATGTAGCAGCGATTTTCCTTAAAAAAGCTCAACAGCTCTCAGTAATCCTCCCCCCAAAAAGCTCAACAACTTTTTGCCATCCCCTCCCCCCATTTTCTGAAATTCCAGTCCCCCAAAATAGGGAGCGTCTTATATATGGGGGCGTCTTATAGATGGAAAAGTACGATAACTCGAACTCAGAATTTGTAAATCGCCTGGAAAAGGGCATGTGATTTGAAACAGGCATTTCTCCATTCTGCCCATACTGTGGAAGGCAGCTGATCCACCAAATGCAGAGCTGGTAACAATCCAGTATGAGAGGTGAGGGAAAGGCCCCTGAGATGCAGATGGGTGCTTTCCAATGCTTTGCACACACCAGTGAATTTCCATGTGGTGGAATTCTCTCTGCAGGGCCAGATGGGGCCGGTTGCTTAACATTTAGAATAGGAATAATTCGGGGCGGGGGTGCATGTAATTAATTAGCCTCACGGAAAAGAAATGCGTTCCAAGTACATAACTAACCTGCTCTTATGCAAAGAGCCTAATTTGTATAATTAAAGTTCCATAGTGGCTTCCTGCTTTCCATACCAGATTAAGACTCATCCTTCTCTGTGCAATGCAATTGTTCTGCAACCTGTAGAGAATCAGTATTTTTCTAGGAGGACGGAAGCAACGTAGTGCAGAACATTACTTATTTATATAGGCAAACAACTCTCATACAGGTCAGGGTTCTCACTTCCCTATTTAAGAAACAGGAAAAAAGGGAAGGCAGAAGAAAATGGTAATTATGTTAATTAGCATCTATAAGACATCAAAGACTTAGTGCAGGCAACTCATTTGTAGAAAGCCCTCCCCAGAGAGGTTCATCTGGTCCTTTTAACACAAGGTGAAGACCTTTTTATTCCCCACAAGCCTTTGAATTTTAGTGCATTTTAAATCCGTGACATTTACTGTACTATTTTCTCCTTTCTTGTTTTTTTATGATGGTTTTGGGTGTCTTAGGTTGGTTTCATAGCTATTTCTGTTTATTTTATGTTGCTACAGATATTATATGAACATTGCTTTAGTTTATTTTTATTGCATTCTTTATTTTTCATGGGGTTTCTTTTTGTAAAGTAACCACGGGATTTGCTTCATAGATGTATAAAATGCCATAAATAAAAATAATGCATTAGCACATTGACACTGTTTCGTGTATCTCCTAAAAACAAAAGAAGAGGCTGCTGGATCAGACCAGTGACCTTTTTTAGTCGAGCATCCTGTTCACACCATGGTCAAGCAAATACTTCAGGACAGCCCACAATCAGGACCTGAGCAGCAGCACTCTCCCTACCTGCAGATTCCAGCAACTGTCATTCAGAGACATACTGCAAGTCAGTACAGGCAGGTGGCACTGTGGTCTAAACCACTGAGCCTCTTGGGCTTGCTGATCAGAAGGTTGGCGGTTCAAATCCCTGCGACGGGGTGAGCTCCCATTGGCTCTATCCTAGCTCCTGCCAACCTAGCAGTTTGAAAGCATACCAGTGCAAGTAGATAAACAGGTACTGCTGCGGCGGGAGGTTAAGCAGTATTTCCGTGAGCTCTGGTTTCCATCACGGTGTTCCATTGCGCCAGAAGCGCTTTAGTCATGCTGGTCACATGACCCAGAAAGCTGTCTGTGGACAAACGCCAGCTCCCTCAACCTGAAAGCGAGATGAGCGCCGCAACCCCATAGTTGCCTTTGACTAGACTTAACCACCCAGGGACCTTGTATTATCCCTACATTGCTAATAAGACCTGAGGCAGAGAGCACCAAGCTAAGATCACCAAGTGAACTCATGGTAAAAGTGAAGTTATAACAATGGCTACCTGGTTCACAGCTTACTTTCTGAGTGACTGTGCTACACTAATTCACAACATGTAACAGTCTGTTCATTATATCTTGACAATGGCATTTGGAGCTTAATAGTACTAAATTTGCAGTGCCACCTTCCAGTTTATACAATATCTCACCTCCCTCCATAGAAATCAGGGTGACATAAGTGGAAATTCCTCCCATTTCAACCTCACAACAATACCCTGTGAGGTTAGGTCCAAAGTCACCCAATGAGTTTCATTTGTGAGCCAGCATTGGAATCCAGGTCTCTGATGCCAGCAGGGCTTTCTGGGAGTGCTAATCAGTTGATCAGTGAACCCCACTGTGTAGGGATTGGCTGCGCTAGGGAGCTTCCTCTGCTGGCATCAGGGGTGGGGCAGGGGGGCAGGGTTTGGTGGAAACTGCCAAATAGGGATCCCTGCCTTTCGGCATTTTAGCACCGCGGAACATCTGTGGCATGCATGCTCATCACTGAAGGCTGCAAAAGGGCGTTGAAATGACAAATGGCCAGATAATTTTGTAAGATTACTCACAGTGTTTCACTATTCCCAGAAATACATTATTGGCACTTTTCTCGTCTTCATGGATGCAGCCAAAGCACTCAGTCATGTCAAGTAGTTTTTGTATCCCAAGCTATAAAAAGATCTGGAGGTGAGGACATCTTTGGAAATTAGCCAAAGCAATTGGACAGGCACTAAGGCACCAGAGTGGTTCAAAACACTGGACTGGAGAGTTGCATGGTTTGAGTGTCATGGAGAATTGTCTGGTGGGAGAGAAGTACTCAACTCTTGCTCTGCCCACACTTTCCCCTCTGCACAAACTGTGAGTCTAGTTTAAAGATAAAGATAAACTGTGAGTCTAGTTTAAAAATAAAGAACTATAAGCACAAGCCTTGAAGTTGATCATCTGAGGAAGCATGAGCGCCTGGTTATTGTCTTCTCCAATATTTCTTTAGAGAGAGAGAGATTTTTACAAATAATTTCCAAAAATCATATCATAGACTTTCTTATACAATGTTTTGGCCTTCTATCAACCACATCTGAAGATTTTTCAACCTTTATCACTTAATCTACATTTCTTAATTTCTCTATTATTTTTAATTATCCTTAATTATCTCTTCATAATCTTCTCTGCAATACTTTGCATAATCCTCCTTACAAAACTTCCTGAAGTCCTACTAGCGTAATCTGTTTATTACCATTGCTTTTCAAATAGTTCAGATATTTACTCCAGTCTTCTGAGAATCTCTGGTCCCACAGACCAGATCTTTCCTGTCAACTTGTCTAATTCTGCATAGTCCATTAATTTCATCTGCCATTCTTCTTTTGTTGGTAGTTCTTCTTGTTTCCATTTATGTGCCAGTAATATTCTTGCTGCCGTTATGGCATATAAAAACAGTTTATTATCCTGTTTGTTAATATCCTCCCCTACAATACCAAGTAAAAATGCTATTGGTTTTTTTTACAAATGTATATTTCAACATCTTTTTCATCTCATTATATATCATTTCCCAGAAGCTTTTCACTGCCTTCTCCAATATTTCTAGATTCACATCTATACATCTAAATCAGCATGTTACGCAAACTCATGTGTGATTCATCTCCCTCCTTACTTTGTAGATGTGTGAGTGCCACGCTGGTGAGCTCTCTTTCTGTACTGCTCCATGTCTCTGAATCTCAGTCACATTCTGCTGTGGGGAAGCAAATTTGAGGACAGGCCCTGATGCTGTTAAGAGCTCTGAGGACCCACTTGGACAGCCTACAGCCAGGAGAACCCTCCCATTGCATTCCTTTCAATGCGCTACACCCCCCCTTGAGGTTTTTATGCTCGACTTCCAGTGTGTCCTTATCCCTTTGGGGAGAGGAAGTCCAGTGTGACCGATACTTATGCTTCTTTATTCATTACTTGGCACCTTTTCAGCTGCAAAGCAGGCACATCCCTCCCTTGAAGAACTTGTCTAAAAGCCTCGCATGAGAATTTAAATAGAATCTGTGCATGTTGCTATTACAGAAATCATGTGATGGAGTCGGCCGCTTGAGAAGTCCTTCCAGAACATAATTTCCAGGCATGCAGTTCAAGCTGTCAAAATACAGATCTATGCTGCTTTCCCCTGCAATATGTTTTAATAATTTGACTGCAGTGAGAGGGCAAGAGTCAGCAGAGGGACCACAAATGTGTGCTGGGGAAGGTGCAGACAAGAGCAACAATGGGAAAGATTATGATAGGGCAGAGTTCGGCTTCAGTTGTACCAACTGAACCTTGGGCCCTCCAGAACTCCAGTTGGCCATGAGTGATGGTGCTGATGGGAGCTAGCGTCTGAGACATCCAGAGGGCCACAGGTTCCCCATCTGTGATTTAAGATGTGTACATCTGGAGCTGGTACAGGTTTGTTTCGTATTGTTGCAGGAGACACTCGTGCTGTGACATATGCACCTGACTCTGTTCAGAAGTTTGAATAATGAACACATAGCAATCAGATTCAGTAGCCATGATCCTCTTCTTCCACACATTCATATCAACATGAATGAGCATGTGAATAGGGCTAAATACAGCAACACATCTTTGCGACTTCCGAAGTGGATGGTTCTGTAAGACTGTTTAAAGTGTGAGATTGAATTCCTCTTGCTCTCTTTTTTACATCTTTAAAAAAGAAAGAGAAGAAATAAAATTCTTTCCATATGAACCTACCCAGACCCTGAGATAATCTTCTGAGGCCCTCCTTTGTGTGCCTCCTCCACGAGGGGTCCAGAGGGTGGCAACACGAGAACGGGGCCTTCTCTGCAGTGGCTCCCCAACTGTGGAATGCTCTCCCCAGAGAGGTTTGCCTGGCACCTTCATTACACACCCTTAGGCACCAGGCAAAACCGTTCCTTTGGTTGACCTGATTGACATCCTATACCCTTTTAAAATGTGGCTCTTTGGGGGGGGTGTTATTGGGTTATTGTTCTTATTTTGATTTTATATATTGTGATCTTTTTCTGTGAACCGCCCTGAAACCTCTGGGTATAGAGTGGTATATACAGTGGTACCTTGGTTTAAGAACAGCTTAATTTATGAACAACTTGGATTAAGAACGCTGCAAACCCGGAAGTAGGTGTTTTGGTTTGTGAACTTTGCCTTGGAGTAAGAACATGTTCTTCTTCCTGTTGAGTGTGTTCCATTTGTAAATTGAGTCCCCCGGTGCTATGGGGAAGCATGCCTTGGTTTAAGAACACTTTGGTTTAAGAACGACTTCCAAAATGGATTAAGTTCATAAACCAAGGTACCACTGTAAATTCAATAAATAAATAAAAATAAAAAATAAAAAATGCATGGACATGGTAAGAATACAAAAGAAAAACAACATAAATATAAATCTTGTACAGTGGTACCTCGCAAGACGAATGCCTCGCAAGACAAAAAACTCGCTAGACGAAAGGGTTTTTTGTTTTTTGAGCTGCTTCGCAAGACGATTTTCCCTATGGGCTTGCTTCGCAAGACAGAAACGTCTTGCAAGTTTTTTCTTAACACCGTTAATACAGTTGCGACTTGACTTCGAGGAGCAACTCATAGAACGCGGTGTGGTAGCCTTTTTTGAGGTTTTTAAAGACTTTGGTGATTTTTGAAGCTTTTCCAAAACTTTCCCAACACCGTGCTTCGCAAGATGAAAAAAATCGCAAGACAAAACTCGCAGAACGAATTAATTTCGTCTTGTGAGGCACCACTGTAGTATGTTTACAAAATACGTTTAGAGGAAAAACCAATGAATGAGCATTAACATCTAATTGTAAGGAAAAAATAAGGGGGGGAATAGGCAAGCAACCCAAGTCATAAATGGGAAAAGCAAACTGGGGAAGCGCAAATTATAGCTACTTCCAAATGAATTCATACTTTACGGGAACTATATTGAGATAGGGTTGGTTAATAAGAAACATCACAAGGGTTCACCAAATGTCCATGTAATCCTCAGGCTCCGCAATTCCCCACAGCGTTGCCTTCCTAGCTGGTCAGATCTTCTGGCAGCACACGACTTGGTGGCAATTCCAAAAGAATCAGTCTGAAAAACTGAATTGGGAGGAAAACATCACAGGGAGTGCCAAGGCAGCTAGCCTTTCTAGTCCCTATTCCTTGGGGAGGGGGAGGTTTGTGTCAGTATTATTTTACCATCTTATTTTGAAGACGACTACGCCTGTGGGTGGAGTGGAAAGACTCCCACTTCTTGTGGGTTAAGAGATTGAAAGAAAACTTGGGTGTATCTGAATTCATACCGAGAGGATTTCCAGGTATTGTTGTGGCACTCCTTAACTAATCAAATGTCACCTTCCACAAATGACAGGACACTATGGTATGCAGAACATATCATCCTAGTCATAGGGACAGGTTGCTGGAGAAGGGAGCATTATGGCCCACAAGGGAGGGAACCCAAGGTGAATAAAAGGTAGGCAATGCATAAGCCAAAGAGAAAATAGATTGTGTCACATAAAGGCCACAGTCCAGAGGTAATTGTGTGTGACCCTGGCAAGCAGACTGCGATACATGAAGGAAATCATGCAATATGAATGCCGGCTAGGCAATGTGCTTCTATTTCTATCCCAGCTCACTTAGTTGCAAGCACACACACACACACACACACAAATCAGCCCTAATAATAGCAAAATTTTGCAACACTTCTGCAAAGAATTCAGAGATACTGTAAATTCTGACAAATCTCCAGAAGGAGGGAGCACAACGATCATAGAACAGCCATTGCAAATATCTCTGTGTGCTCCTGATATTTGAACTTGATGCTAAGAGGGTGTTCTTGGCTAATCACAGGGTTCCAATAATATTATCCACATCTACCGTATTTTGGGGGGAGTGCTCTTGAGCTCAGTCCTGTTTGTGGGTTTCTTACAGGCATCTGGCCACTGTGAAAAGATGATGCTGGACTAGATGTGCCATTGGTCTGATCCAGCAGGCTCTTCTTATGTTCTTTTATTCTTAAGTAAGGATGCTGGAATCGTATGCTACTAAAGAGAGATCCAACCTTGTTAAGATGAAGGCGATGCATTCCACTGAACTGTTGAAACTTCAAGGGAAGCCCCATCCATGAGTGCCTTGCAGGAATCTGTATATTTGTCAGGGACGGGGCAGAGGATGAAACCAGCTTGACCCTTCCAGGGAGGAGGAAGATAGTTTAGATTTACAACAGGGGTTTGAGGGAGGTCACAGCTCAGAGGCAGATGAGGGGGGAAAGTTGGGAAATAATGGGAGGGGAGGAGGAAGAGGAAGCACCAGGGGAGCGACAGCTGGTGGATACAGTGTCTTTAGAAAGCACTCCAGACCCCCCACCCCATCCGTCTCCCAGAACCCAGAGAGCCTTGAAAGTAGGAGATCAAAGAGCTCAAAGGCAGAGGGCACGTAGCAGCACCCGTAGGAGTGACAATGCAAATGACGAATGAGGAAGTGGGAGAGGAGAGTCACTCAGAGCAACGCCATTATCCAAGAGGCTGGATTCCATAGCCTCTTTCTGTAAATACTGAATAAAAAGTGGATGGTAAGAAACATTACCTTGTCTTTGTACGTTCCTTGCAACCAGCTGGGAGTCGCTGGCTGCAGCCTGACAATATTACTATATTATTATTGTATTGTATTGTATTGTATTGTATTGTATTGTATTGTATTGTATTGTATTATGTATATATATGTTTGCGTTTATTAGTATATACTGGTAAACAAAGTTTCCATGCGCTCTGGTTTCTGTCACGGTGTTCCATTGCGCCAGAGGTGGTTTAGTCATGCTGGCCACATGACCCAGAAAGCTGTCTGTGGACAAATGCCGGCTCCCTCGGCCTGAAAGTGAGATGAGCGCCGCACCCCATAGTCACCTTTGACTGGACTTAACCATCCAAGGGTCCTTTACCTTCCTTTATTAGTATATGTTATAATAAAAATTTCTGAGTTTAAAATATTCCAGCAGTCCATCCTTGAGGGTAAAATATAGCATACTGTTGTCACACTGCAACACAGATTAAATGAGAAGACAGAAATAAAAGAAAGTGTCCAGTTGAAACTGAGAGATTAAAATATGAGACGGGAAGCCACAAGAGGTTGCAAACTCAAACCATGTGTTGTCTGATTTCTTGGCACCGGAAACCTATGAGTGGCAGGTTTTAAAGACATCAAAAAATGTAGAAGAGACATCCTGTGAAGCTTAGGCGAGATATGAAAGCAAGGGAATCTTGTTCTCTGCGCATCAAGAACAAGTTCTGCAAGATCTATGATTCTAGTCTTCTATGAAGATGGGTTAGATGGGCGGCAAAGGCAGAGCACCACTGAAAGAAAAACAATGAAGGAAGCAGGGGGATGTGCTGTAACAATACAAGCTCAATACACAAATTCTTGACATTGTTAATTAGATGGCTGCCATGCATCCCAGTGAGGAAGCAAGGTGAATTTCAAGTATTTGATTGTCGACTGCCGACAATGCTGTATTGTATTAATTAGATTTTGCCAGTATCAGAACTTTCTAGTAGGAACAGTGAACTTATAAAGCCTGATCTAAAAACAACAACAAAACAACTGATCCTATCTATTCCCAGTGTGAATTTAAAAAGTGGAATCTTTCTTGGAATATAAGGTAAACAGCATGACAAACTGTTAGTTAAAACATGAAATGAAAGGTGAGAGTAGCTGATCTTAAAGTGGGGGCAGTGGAGGATCCAGTCTCAACCTTCATTTTAAACAGACAAAAATGCCAAAACATTACCAGACAACCCAAAATAAGCTGTACATTGTTCAGACTGCAGCCTTCATCATTTAGAAACCAGTGTTTCTAAAGAGTTTAGTGTTTAGGCAATTGTTTAGAAATATGTATATCACAGACAAAAGATTCCACTTATTTAATGCAAAATCAGCCTTCTTGGAGAGTGGTGAAATGTTGTGCTTTTTTAAATGTTACACCGGCAAATGCAGTGGCTGGGATTTGCCCCCTCTTACCTCTCTGCCCAAAGCATTGGAGTGGATCTGATATTGACCTGGGTAAATCTATACAGTACTCTTCATAGACTGGATGATGATGCCATAATGCGTAAGGTATTGTCTGCATGTCTAATATTTCTCTGAATCAGGATGTCTCATTCTGAAATTGCACTGCAAGCATTCAGATGACCTAGGCAACCACTCCTTTGACAGAAACCAGGTTGCCCCCAGGTCAGAGTGAGTTGTCTCTCTCATTTAATGTGTACTTTCTAACCTACCAGTCCAAAAATATTTAGCTTAAACCTTCATCCACAAACGCCTTCTCAGGTCTCTGCCTTGTAAGTTGGCTATGATAAGAGAGCTGCTCAAATAAACATCTACTCCATAGACTAGACTCCCCTGCTTGGTAATCTATATGCTACCTGAGTTTCAAAACCAGTGATAACCTTAAAAAAAAGTCTCAGCCGCGCCCTGGAATGTGCCTATCTCTACAATAAATACCTTGATGGACGTTTCCATTCATGTTTGGACATGGACAGACTTTTCGTCCCATTTGCATTGTGTCCTTAAAACTCTTAAAGTCAACAAACACTGTCTTTTGTGGCCATAAACATGCTGACTAAGTAGATAGTCACAGACAAGGAAAGGCTGAATATATCCTTGTCCTAGTCATCACCCAACCCCCTCAGACTACTTCTTCTTCTTCTTCTTCTTCTTCTTCTTCTTCTTCTTCTTCTTCTTCTTCTTCTTCTTCTTCTTCTTCTGTTTTGCTTTAGGAAATGTACCAATCTTAATTCTTTAAAACTAAGTAATTGCAAGAAAACAACATGCTTACATGAAACTGCCTGTGCTCCCATTCATCCCTTGATACCTTTGCTTCACCCCTCCCTCTGTTCCCACCGCGGCTCCACCAGACTTTAGATTGTATGCTCCTGTCAGGGACTGGGCAGAGGAGGAATGGTGGAGACTGCCTCCCCACCCTGACCCTTCCAGGGAGGAGGAGGAAGAAGACAGTATAAACTTACAACAGGGGTTTGAGGGAGGTCACGGGGACACGGGTGGCGCTGTGGGTAAAACCTCAGTGCCTAGGACTTGCCGATCGTAAGGTCGGCGGTTCGAATCCCTGCGGCGGGGTGAGCTCTCGTCGTTCGGTCCCGGCTCCTGCCAACCTAGCAGTTCGAAAGCACCCTTAGGTGCAAGTAGATAAATAGGTACCGCTTTATAGCGGGAAGGTAACGGCGTTTCCATGTGCGGCGCTGGTGCTGGCTCGCCAGACGCAGCTTCGTCACGCTGGCCACGTGACCCGGAAGTGTCTCCGGACAGCGCCGGCTCCTGGCCTCTTGAGCGAGATGAGCACGCAACCCCAGAGTCGGTCACGACTGGCCTTCGGGCAGGGGTACCTTTACCTTTACCTTGAGGGAGGTCACAGCTCAGAGGCAGATGAGGGGAAAAGTTGGGAAATCATGGAAGAGCCGGAAAAACACCCAGCTGACACGTTGTCATTAGAGAGCATTCCAGACCCTCCATCTCCCAGAATCCGGCGAGCCTTAAAAGTAGGAGAGCTAAGAGCTCAAAGACAAAGGGCACGTACCAGCACCTGTAGAAGTGACGAATGAGGAAGTGGGAGAGACAGGGTGGAGATTCACTCGCGACAACACCATTATCCAAGAGGCTGGGTTCTGTAAAGATTGAAATTAAGAAGGACTGTAATAAACTTTCCTTTGTCTTTATACTTTCCTAGGCGACCAGCTAGGAGCCGCTGACAGCATCCTGACAGCTCCCTGAGGAAGTGGCCTGACTACTTTCTAATTATTCTCATGCTGCAAAACTCCCTGCGTGTGCATTGTTGGGTTTAAACAACAAATAAACAAAAGATCTGGATGAAGGGACTAAGGCCCTGGTGGTCAAAGAGCAACAGACAGATTGCAATCATGTTTAAAAGAGAGTGCACATAGTGTAATGGTTAGAGTATCGGACTAGGATCTGGAGGCCAGGGTTCAAATCCCTGCTCAGCTATGAAACTCACTGGGTGACCTTGGGCCAGTCACAGTCTCCCGGCCTAACCTACCTCACAGAGTTGTTGTGAGAAAACAAACATTTTAAGTGAAGAATATTATCCCAGTCTGTAATAGATTTGAAATTATTTTTATATATAGGATTGTGTAGAGACAATGCCAGGCTAGGACAGACAAACGGTCTAACATGGAATAAGGCTCCCTCCCATCCCCATCTCTGCTAGATCCATTTTACCAACAGGAAACTAAGAGCAACTTGCCAATGGTGGATATCATGTGACTTCATGGCTGAGCCTGACTTTGGAAGCAGGGTCTCAGGTCCAAGATCGACACTCTGTTCGTTGGTCCAGCCATCATACAAAAGGAAGATACTCTACATAGTAAAACTGATGTTCTTCAGCAGCTTTTTGAGCAGAGAAAATGTTTGCTCAGTTAGACAGTACATTGTAAGACTAGCTGTGACTAACCAGAGTTGTGTGTGTGTGTGTGTGTGTGTGTGTGTGTGTGTGTGTTGGATGTGACATTTGTAACAAGTCTATAATGCAAAACACAGAGACTTTTATCTGGATGGTCTCTAGCCCTGCTATGCTGATGCTAAAATTCTTTATCTGTTGTTTAAGTGCTTCCACCCGCTTATTTTATCTCCTTCTCCAGGCTTTATCTGTCTAGCTTTTTCTGCACTAGTAAATCCTGCCATGTTTGAGAAAGTCTGCCTGGCACTACCATCTTCCCCTTAAGCCCTTGTAGGAACTGCTTGCCTTGTTTGTTGTGGACAATGTCAGATAAGTGTTGACACCTATTATGATGAAAGTATCGCTAACTCCCTGGGACAATTTCCTTTTCCTCCTTAGGCATAGAGAATACTTTAAAATCCAGCACTGTGCATTTTATTGCATGGAATTCATCAAAATGCAATTAAATGCCATCAACAAAGAGACTGATTGAGTCTTTTATACCTGAACTGGAGATAATTGCCAAAAGATGACTAACAGCAGTCTAGTAGGATTTTCGTCTCTTTTACTTCTATGACACACCCACACACCATATCAGTAATTTATATGATTAAAGCTCACAGGTCCTGTCTCTGGTTTCTACCACACACACCATTATTTGTTGCAGAAACACACACGCAAACACCCCTCAAGCCTTTACTTTTTTTCAATTAACCTATATTTGCAAACAATCTATCTCACGTGTCCATTTATGCACACATATGCATATGGAAGTCCTTCATATCATTTTTGTTGTTGTTGTAGCTTGGGGGGACTGCTAATCTTGAAGGGAGGGGGACAAAGTTTTTTCAGCTGGGCAGCTGGACTTTGGTAGTAGTTAATAACCATGGCATAATGAAGGGGGAAAGAAAGACATCTACTTCTGCTTCATTGACTATGCAAAAGCCTTTGACTGTGTTGACCACAGCAAACTATGGCAAGTTCTTAAAGAAATGGGAGTGCCTGATCACCTCATCTGTCTGCTGGGAAATCTCTATGTGGGACAAGAAGCTACAGTTAGAACTGGATATGGAACAACTGATTGGTTCAAAATTGGAAAAGGAGTACGACAAGGCTGTATATTGTCTCCCTGCTTATTTAACTTATATGCAGAATTCATCATGCGAAAGGCTGGACTGGATGAATCCCAAGCTGGAATTAAGATCGCTGGAAGAAATATCAACAACCTCAGATATGCAGATGACACAACCTTGATGGCAGAAAGTGAGGAGGAATTAAAGAACCTTTTAATGAGGGTGAAAGAGGAGAGCACAAAATATGGTCTGAAGCTCAACATAAAAAAAAAACCAAGATCATGGCCACTGGTCCCATCACCTCCTGGCAAATAGAAGGGGAAGAAATGGAGGCAGTGAGAGATTTTACTTTCTTGGGCTCCATGATCACTGCAGATGGTGACAGCAGTCACGAAATTAAAAGACGCCTGCTCCTTGGGAGAAAGGCGATGGCAAACCTAGACAGCGTCTTAAAAAGCAGAGACATCACCTTGCCAACAAAGGTCCGTATAGTTAAAGCCATGGTTTTCCCAGTAGTGATGTATGGAAGTGAGAGCTGGACCATCAAGAAGGCTGATCACCGAAGAATTGATGCTTTTGAATTATGGTGCTGGAGGAGACTCTTGAGAGTCCCATGGACTGCAAGAAGATCAAACCTATCCATTCTTAAGGAAATCAGCCCTGAGTGCTCACTGGAAGGACAGATCGTGAAGCTGAGGCTCCAATACTTTGGCCACCTTATGAGAAGAGAAGACTCCCTGGAAAAGACCCTGATGTTGGGAAAGATTGAGGGCACAAGGAGAAGGGGACGACAGAGGACGAGATGGTTGGACGGTGTTCTCGAAGCTACAAACATGAGTCTGACCAAACTGCGGGAGGCAGTGGAAGACAGGAGTGCCTGGCGTGCTCTGGTCCATGGGGTCACGAAGAGTCGGACACGACCAAACGACTAAACAACAACAACAACAACAATGAAGGGGGAACACAGGGGAGCAGAACTTTGGTACATTTTCAGAGCAGGTGCAATGACATCACCAGTTGGGAGCACAGGGATCATTTATGGAGCCTCCTTGGTCTGGCAAGGGAAAGAGGTGATAATGAGGCTTTCAAGTACGCTTGTACTAAGAAATACGGTTTCAGCAGAGACTGCGTTGTTGAGCTCAGGACCTGCTTATAGGTTTCCCACAGGCCACCATGAGAACAAAATTGCAGAGCGCTTAAGCATTCATCCTGACCTGTTTGCACGAAGTCTGCATAGAGATTATAAGGCACCAGCTGATTAGTGAGCATTCAATCCAAGTTGTTTGTGGAGGGGTTATACCACCATGCCATGTCAAGCCACAAATGTTACCCCACATTACCCAGTGCAGTTCGCCACTTTATTTACCACAAGAAACAACTAATTATTTGGGGGGAGTGGTTCATTGCACAACAGCTCCAAATCCACTTTAATTGGGCGACTTGAATCCAGTCACAATGGAAATAGGGGAAAGGTGCCATTTGGACACAGCCTTAAGCAGAAATTAATATGGCCAAGGACCTGGGCAGAGTGGGAGCATGTGGGAACTTGTAGGACTGGGAGAGGCTTGTGACTCTGTTCTGAGGGGGTTGTGGGTAAGCATGGGAGAGTGTGTACAACTGGGCAAACAAAAGGGATGGTCAAATGCATTGAGGAAAAGGCTATCGGTGGCTAGTAGTCATGATGGCTATGATCTCCATGATGTTGGCTATGATGGCAGTGGGAACAGGAAGGAGATTATCGGACACTAAGGTCCACTTCTGAGGGTCTTCTGGAGGTTCCCTCACTGTGGGAAGTGAGGTTACAGGGAACCAGGCAGAGGGTCTTCTTGGCTGTGGCACCTTCCCTGTGGAACGCCCTCTCATCACTTGTCAAAGAGAAAAAGAACTACACAAATTTTAGAAGACACCTGAAGGCAGCCCTGTAGCAGGAATTTTTTTGATGTTTGCCTTTTTTTATTTTTAATATTTTTCTGGAAGCCACCCATGGTTGGGGAAACCCAGCCACATGAGCAGGGTATAAATAAAATAACAACAACTACTACTACAGGGGTTGTACTAGATGAGCCTTGCGGACTCTTCCAACACTATAATTCTTTGATTCTATGACACGAAGGACAGACCTTCCAAAGACCCAGAGCCATTTGAGGATGAAAGAAAAAGGCTCTGCATGCAAAAAGCCCCAGGTTGGATCCATGGACATAGACAGGATTTTTGTTTGGGGGGGGGCAGGCTTTTGTTGGGAGGGCAGAACCTCAGATTTGTATTGATTCTTTTTATTTTATTTTATTGGGGGGAGCAGCTGCCCTCCTGCCCGTGGTGGCTGGATTCCCCCAGCAGCTCCTGGTAGGGCCGGGAATGTCCTCTGAAAAGCAGCTGCTGCCACTCAATGTGGACAATACCGACGAGACTCCGCGCAAGGCAGCTCTTGGACTCTGAAACCAAATGGGCCGATCCTACCCTCCAACTTTTGGACTTCAACGGTCCCGCCACTGCCCCCCCCCTGAGCTTTGTGTCCTCGCGCCCCCGCTCCAGTCGCTCAGCGGAGCTCCCATTTTGCGGGAACCCCGCGCGTTTTACGCCGAGGTCCCCCTCGTGCCAGAGGCAGGCGCCGCCCGCTCCTCTCCCACAGCCAAGCGCAGGCGCCGGAGAGCCCCCACCTCCCCGGTTCCTGCCCCTAATCAGAAAGCGCCGCCTGCGCCTTTAAGAGCTCGCGTACCTAGGCTGTAAACAGCGAGGAAGGTGGGTCGTCGCGGCGCGCGCGTGGCTCGGCGTCCGTCCCCCCGATTTGCCGCGCTCTCCTTTGCCTACTCTTCCCCTGCCTACGTCGCCTCCTCAGATTTTCTCGTTGCCCCTGAGTTCTGGAGCGCCCATTTCTCCTGGCGGCGGTGAATGAGTTCGTGTTCGGGGAGTGAGCTGAGCTGATCCTCGCGCCCCCCCCTCGTCTCCCCTCCCGCGTGCGAAGCCAGAAGCTCCTTCCGGGTTAGCCAGCATTGCCCCCCTCGCAATCCTCGCCCCAACATAACACGACGCGGGAGGCGGCAGCAGCCAGACACCCGGCGCGCGCGGGGAGGAGCAGCAGGAGCGGCGGCGGCGGCGGCGTCTCCCTCCTGGCCGCGGGAGGATGGGAGCGAGCAGCCGAGCCCAGCCGAGAGGTGGCACCACCAGCCGCAGCCAGACGGGAGGCTGTGGCGCCGCCTGAGTGTCCGGGCGGGCAGGCAGGGCGAAAGGCGGCGGCGAGGAGCGAGGCAGCGGCGGGCATGGAGCGGCAGTGGTCCGGCGCGGTCGGGAAGCCCAGCGCGGGCAGCCGGACGGCCCCGGACGGCGCGCGGGGCGCAGGGCCGTCGTCGTCGTCGGTGGGCGCCCTGCAGCGCGGGGGCAGCCAGAGCGCCGAGCCGGACGAGCTGATCCGCAGGGCTCTGGATTTCAAGAGCCAAGGCGCGCAGTGCTACAAGGAGAAGAAATTCCGCGAGGCCATCGGCAAGTACCACCGCGCGCTGCTGGAGCTCAAGGGGCTGCTGCTGGCCCAGGAGGAGGACGACGACGTCGGGGACGGAGACGCCGCCGCTGCCGCCGCGCCCTCGTCCTCCTCCTCCTCCGGCGGCGGCGGCTTGGGCAGAAGCCTCACGGGCGAGCAGAGCCAGCTGCTGGAGAGCATCGAGATCGACTGTTACAACAGCTTGGCAGGTAAGGGGCTCTTTCCTTCCTTCTGGCGGGAGATCACTCGAGGGGGGCGCGCCGTTCCGCTGCTCTCGCCCCGACGGCATCTGGAAATAAACTTTGCCCGGAGAGCAGAGCGTGAGGGGCGCTGGGGAACGAGGAAGGGATCATGGGGAAATGTGCCCAGTCTAGCCCCCTGCTTGCAAGGTCGATTGGAAAGCGCCGCGCCGACGACAGGTGCCGTTTCCCTCCCACCCCATGGCCGGAATTCCGGACTTGGGTGCAGATGGAGGCCGCCCTCCGGTTTCCCCAGGGTCAGGAGAGGCCGCCTCTCCAAGGCATTTCAGGAGGTCCCCCCCCCCCCCAGCGAGGCAGCAGATTAGACGCTCCTGGCTCAGGATGGCAGGCGGCTCTCTCAGGTCTCCGTTGCATGTTGCCTCCTAGTCTTATTTATTAGGAAGAGCCAGCAGGCGATAGAACTACTGCCAGGACCCCCAATATCTAATGCTCGAGTGTGCAAACGTGCGGGTCAATACACCAGGGAACTTTCTCAAAGTAAAATAATCATGGAGGTAGGTCTCTGCCCCAGAAGGTTGCCATTTATATTTTAGCATTAGAGAGGAGGAGGAAATGTCTGTCTTGTGGCATCGTAAAGACCACATTTTTATCCTGGCATAGGCTTTCATGGACAAGAGCCAGCTTTGTCAAGGGAAAGCCTAGCTCAGTAGAGCATCTGCTTTCCATGCCTCAAGTCGCAGGTTCAATCCCTGGCATTGCCAGGTAGGGATGAGAGAAACCCTGGGGAGCATCTGCCAGTCAGTGTGGACAATACTGAGCTAGATGGCCGAATGATTTGACTCCGTGTAAGGCAGTATCCTGTCAGATGCATGATGTGTTGTCCCTAGTTGACAGATAGAAATAGGTATCTGTTGACTGTGAGTAACACTTCATGCATCTGCCAAAGCGGGCCCTGCTCCAGGAAAGCTGAAGCCACAATAAATCTGTCAGGGCCCCTCCAGACGGGTGTTTTTCTGCAACATGTCATCGAGGCAATAACAGGGCATTAGTGGTGGATTTATACCCTGCTGTCCACACATCATTCTGCTTTATTAATCGCTCTGCGATGCTTCCCGAATGATACTGCATTATTGCCTTCCGGGGGTGCGCTCTTGTGCACAGACCTGCAAAAGCAGAGCAAAAACAGCCCCGGAACATGGGGGATGATATGAAAAGTCACAGGATTTCATCAGGAAGTGACAGGACATTCCCTGTCTGGAAACGAAGTAGTCTGTCTACCCCAAAACTCTTGCAGGTGTTGGCAGGATTTAAAATGGGATTGCATATAAATGTCCTTATACCATCTTTTACAAATAACCATAAGATGTGCAATAAGGGGGACACTAGGAGAGGTTAAGGTCTGCGGGTTCTTTCTGCTGTTTTTCGTTGCAGCTAAATAACACAGCTCTGCCTCTGGAATGGGTCACCAAGGGAAAGTTAGCATCACTGTAGGTCCAGTGGCAGCAGATCTCTCTCCCTCTCTCTCTCTCTCTCTCACACACACACACACACAGAGAGAGAGAGAGAGAGAGAGAGAGAAAGTAAGGAGCACAATAGCAGTGATGTGTGTTTGGAGAGAGTAGGGAAGCAACAGCAAAGTTCTTAGGTCATGGTGTATAATTTGTGTCAGGAGACCAAGAGGGTAAGCCAGAGGCTCCACTATAGAAGAGAGAAATTGGAAGAAATCCAATGCTGGGGGGAGGAATATTTCCCTAACTGTGTGGTGAAGAGAGGGGGACAGGAACAGAGGGGCAGCATCCAGCAGATCTCTCTTGGAAGTTGGAGCAGTCGACAAAACAAGCAAAGCCAACTATGGTGCCTAGCAATGTTCTAACTCTTAAAACCCATCATGCAGTGGGGTTAACGTCTCTGTTCTTTATGTCTTTCAAGAGCTGTGTAAATAGGAACCTGCAGTTCTGTGGGGCAGCTGCTCTGATGTCGGGGGACTTGAAAGTGCTTTCCGTCCTCCGAGCTTATACACCAGCTTTTTCCACCGGTCTGTTTCCTGCAATTGTTTTTACCATGGCTTCAGTTCAGTCATTTGGTATGAGGAGTGTTGCAGTGGGGAGCGGAGTACTTGTCTGTCCTAGGATCGGTCACCATCACATATGTTGGGTGTTTTTGTTTTAATTGAAGATATCAAATAGGTCAGTTAAATTTTAATTTGTGCCAGCTGTGGGGCACCAAGAGGAACTTGTGGCCAAGCCTGGATGTGCAACTTACACACAGTTGTATTCTGTTCCTGCAGTATTTACTCCGACCAAAACTGACCTTAGCTCTGTGTGTGTGTGTGAGAGAGAGAGAGGGGGGGGAGGGAGGGAGAGATGATACAGTGGGGATCATATGCAAGTTTCTCTTTCTTGTCCTGCCCTATTTCTCAAGCTTTTAAATACACATTTTATTGACTATATGCTATGAATGTATAAGAAGCCTAAAGCACTTTGGTGTAGAGAAGAGTGTGACAGCCCCATGAAAAGGATGGCAGTTGTTCTATACTGGCAGATTTGTTTCTGTGCTTTTTGTAAGGCATGTAATTATTAATAACAAAAAATGTTGACTGTGACCTACAAGATGGCAAAGACTGGCCGATCCAGTCTTTGCACTTTGGAAACGCTTTGAGTAGGGCAAAGACAAATGGAAAACCCTGTCAAGAGAGGGTCAGCTGAACGAGAGAGCTCTGGCCTGCTCCCGTGAGCCACGGTGGCTGAGAGTGGCACAGCTCCAAAGGTCTGGCAATGAGATTCCTACCTTGGGTTGAAAAGGCAGCTCATTGCTTTGTTGTGCTGGCAGAGCTATCCAGCCCTGCTCGGTGCAGCAGCATCCTTTGCACTGCTGGGTGCCAATTCTCCTTCTCCAGCTCTTAGGAAGAAACAGTGGTCAGTGGGTTGCTCTGACAGGGGTGGGGAAAGGAGCCTTTTTGTGCCCACAGGAGCTCTGGAAAAGGGTTCAATTTCTCATAGAAAAGGATCTTTCTATGAATTGCACTTTGCATTCACAGAACAGAGGCATGAGAAAGCCAAGAATTCAGAAAGCTCTCTTGCTCCTCTCCTGTCTGCCTTTTGCATGTTTCTCAGGTCTGCTGGATCTCCATTCACCTAGGAACCGTTTAACATGTGCCTGTAAATCAGTTGATGCTCACTGCCGAAAATGTGAATTGCCTCCTTTGAGAAGGTTGGCATTTGAATGTTGTCAGAGGCAATGCAAGGTCTCTTTATGGCATTTGATCTGCAGTAGCTTTTTCTTGCATTCAACCCCTCCTGGGATGTTGCAGTCAAGGAACGATAAACATATATGTGTGAACTCCCCCTGAAGCTATAAGGCTGAAACTCTTTCGCTTGCAAGTCAAAGCAGCAATTAGCTTCTCTCAAAACACATCTGATGATTTTGTGAAATGTCGTCCCTTCTTTTCATCCAACATGCAATTTTTCTTTTTGCTGTAGTGGAACATTTTGGAGAGAGAACATCAAATGACTTTGGGTTGTCCTCACCCCACCCCCCAATTCATTCTTGTATATGTATAAATGCTGCAACATTGCTATCCTTATCCAAGGCTAATTCTTAATTCTTTTATGAAAAGAAGCAACACTACACACATTGATTTGTTTCCCTCTCCCATTGCACTTTGTGCTTGCAAGGTACTATATACATTATCAGGGCTGCGGCATTAATAATTCAGCAAATGCTGAAGTGCTCCCTAGTTTTGAAAAATAGATATTGTTAACTGGAAAACATCTGCATGATCGTCAGTACAGAGATGCCAATCAAACGGATCTGAAATGGCTTTGGATGACGTTTTGACAGTGCTGGTAGCCTTTCCGCTGAGCCTGCAAGTTCCCTTGCTGAAAATGTCTACCCGGGTGCTCGGAACTGCTTTGCATCACAATAGCGGCGTATGATACGACGTGCTTTTTTCTAATTCCTTGTACGGCTTTGTTATTGTTCCTTCCACATTTTACTACAACAGAGGGGAGAGCGCATTTCTTGCACTTTCCCTCGATGTTCCCACAGGGCTTTTTGCCTTGGAGTGGCAAGGATGCCCACTGACAGTTACCAGCCCATCGTTTTGTGTACCAGACAAGTGAGACAAGTTTGTGTGCCATCCTTTCTGTATGAATCCCACAGTAGTACACACTGCTGTAGATCAGGTGTACAGCTCTGTGTAGACCTACATGATTTCATAAGGGTCAGAATGCTTTCAGAATGGCATAAAAGATGCTTTTTGCTCTGACCTGCTTTGTCCTAGCCAGGGCAACTCCATTGATCCATCTCCTCCTATTTCTGACATCTTAGTACACCTGCCTGCCATGGCTCCTCTGAATGCACCCAGCTTCCCTTCTGCATAGCTTGACATCCCAAGTCACCTTGCCATGTCAGTGCAAGACAACCGGCTTGTTAGAGGACAGCATAATTAACCTTAGCAGCAAGGACAGTCTCATCCACAAATCACTGAAATACAGATACGCATTGACACTAATAGGACTAAATTACCTGACATCAAAACAACCTGGCATAGTTTATTGGTGGGTCAAGCCAACAGGGTTTCCCTGGCGACCGTTCCATACCTTATAAAAAATTGACTGTAATGCGTGATCTCCTGCCCCTCCGATGTCTCCAGCTGTATTGCGGAGCTACAAAAAGGGAGCACAGCTGTAGTGACTTCAGCACAGTGTTTCAAGTGGGGGAGGGGTGTCACAGTGTATTTGAAGGATGCTTGGCGTATCAAAATGGAGTGCCCATCACCAAACAAAACAGGGCAGGCTAAAATCTTCATCACTAGAAGCCTATTTTGTGTATGTGTGTGGCAGAGTTGATGTACCAGGAGAAGGGATAATGTGTGAGGAGGTGGCTGCTATGGCTAAAGATGCTCCTTAGGAAGCATTCCCATCTACCCATCCTAGGAGCAGGTGACATTGCAGACACACACAGTTCATTAAAAAGGATGAGGGGAGCAGAAGGTTTGTGGAATGCTTTAGGTTGGCAGAAGCAGGCACCACAGGGCTCACCCGTTTTCTCCTGCTGCTTTTCCACTGTGAGTGCCTGCCTGCAGATCTGGGGTGGGTGGGGACCTCAGCAAGATGCTCTCAGTGGTGCCCCCTCCATCAGTAGGCCTGCCTCCTCACTGCTCTCACCACTGCCTGTTTGTTGATTGTCCTAGGAAGCGAAGTTCCTTGGCTACACCTGTATTGCTCTTAAAGACGCTTGACTATGTTCTTCTGAACAAGTTGCCCATTTGATCTGCTAAATAGAGTACGTGGACCTGGGAGAGAACAGGATTCAAAGCCCAAGCTAGTTTACTGATCACTATCATCACATAACCAAGGCAGCTGCTTCCTGAAATGGTTAGGGCAGGTCCTACGAAACCTAAAAAATCCCTCCTTCAAAACTAAATCCCATCATGTCGGCATATGATTACAAGGCAAACAGAGCTCCAAGCAACCATTTGGTTATGACTCATTGCCTGTCTGTGACTTTGAGCAAGGGAAGGACTTGACCTTCTTTTGCCTCTGTCAGAATGAAACCACAAACAACAGGGGGAAGGGGCGGGAACGATGTCTTGATGTTGCCACAAAACTGAGATTAGCTGGGTCAGTAGGTTAGATTCTAATGGCGCTCTCCCAGTCAGTAACAAATAACCAAATAACGGCTCAAGTGAATAATTGCTCATTTCCACCGTTTTGCCTGCTCTTTTTATCCATTATTGGATAAAATAAGGTGACCACAGGTGACCCTTCCATCTATTTCTGTTCTTGAGCTGTCCTTAACCTCTTGTTGGCGGTATTGAAGGCACACTGTTCACCATTTGCTGCTTTCCATCTCCTGCCCACCTTGCTTCTGATGTGGAAAGTATTATCTCCTGTAAACATATCAGAACAATAAACACTGATGAAGCGGAAAACAAGAGAGGGGAGTTTCAGAGGAGTTCCCTCGCATGTTAATAGCAGGCATAAAGGGACCGACATTGCACAAACAAGCGTTTTGCTCGGCCTGCTGGCTGCATCTTCCTCTAAGCATATCTTCAGTGAACACGAGAGGGGCCTTAGGCATGTATGAATGGATCTGCATAAGAATATTAAGAAGAGTCCTGCAGGATTAGGCCTGTGTCCCATCTGGTCCAGCCTCTTGTTCTCATAGCAGCCAACCAGATGCCTAGGCGAGGCTGGCAAGCCGGGCATGAGCACAATGGCTCTCTCCCCAACTGTGATTGCCAGCAGCTGGTATTCGGAGGCATGCTGCCTCGGACAGTAGAGGTAAACTCCAGATTGTCCTAGGTTATCCACTTACATCTACATGTGCACATTCATGTCTGCATAGGGTCCCTTCTTACAGTTGCTGAATGTATGACTGGCAGGTGAGGTCTGGTTGGTGGGTGTGGCAGGGGCAGGGCTAGGCTGCTCTGCAATCCCCTCCTGAGTGGTTTTCATGCAGGGATGGAGCGTGTGATCATCCTTAGGGACTGTCCATGGTCTGTATACATCCGTAAAATGGGACTATTGCTGACCCTAATATTCTCCCGCTCCCCATTATAAGACTCTTTGGGAATGAATAAGGTAAGGACATTTTGTTGCATTTCCTGAACTTAGCAGTTACTAGCAGCTTTTCCGTTAGCACCAAAGTTTGTTTAGGTACTGTATCTTTTAAATATCTTAACTGTATTTTTAGAATACTTAACAGTTTTAACTGTTTTTCATTATTTTAACTGTTTTTAATTATGAATTTTAAATTCTTGTAACCGGTCCTGAGACCTATTGGTGAAAGGTGAGTAGTAGTAGTAATATCCAAAGGGAAATTATAATCCACTCTATCCCTTATCACTTTTATTACAGCTTTTTTTAAAAAATGGTACCGTTATTCCACAAGCACCATGTGATATTTTGATGATTCAAAAGCATCTGAACTGGCTGCCTATATGCTGAACCCAATTCATGGTGTTAATGCTCTTCTATAAAGCCCTAAATGATTTAGGACAAAGATACCACTCCCTAAACCAGACTGCCTGGTGGTGTTGCTACACCAGCTTTGGTTTCAAATGGATTCTTGTGCTTTGGACTTTGGAGGTCGTGTCATCTGGATAGCCTAGAACCTCCATACACACTGCCCAGGCTTGTACCCAGAGGAGGTCACTTTGGGGCTGCTAACGCAGCTGTTTGACTTCACCCCCAGAGGCGCACTCCATTGTCTATCGAGACAGATGGATGCCAGCAACAACATGTCCTGGGATCATTCATTGTATCAAGTGTGGGCTAGAAATACAAATCCATCAATTATCAGTAAATAAAATACCTTCCATGCAGAAACATGACCTTAGGGCTAAAACCAACCCTGACTTGGCAGAACCCAATAGCCCATTCATTTGTCCATTTCCCAATGCTCAGAGAAATGCAAGAGCCAAAAGGGAGAAAAAGAACAAAGATGTTTATTGTGCAGATTAAGTACAGAGTTGTGAATCAACAGCTTTGGGTTTTATTCCTGACTCACAGGCTCTGTGAACTTGAGCTGGCACTATCAAAAGGAGATAATGAAGCTTACTTACCATCTCAGTGGGGGTGGGGGGTGGGTTTGCAAGGTTTAATTAATTAATTACACCCATTCCAATTTTCATCTTAATTAACAGAATAAATGTTTCTCTTTTTTTTTTAATCTAAAGAGTTTGAAGAGGGCCATTAGGCACCGTGGCTGAAGGTGCTGCTTGTCTTTAACTGCAAAGGCTTACGGTTATGGTTAGCATTAGCATTATGGTCAGATTAGCATTCAACAATCACAAGACCAAAATTAGCAACTTTGGGATTTAAATATATTCTCCGATTGTCCTCTCAAATGGAGGATGGGATGGGGAGTAACCAATACAGAATGATGGGCTGCCTTCACAGCATATTGAAATCGGGGAGGTGTGCAATAAATTGGCATGTTATGTAGGTGCCCAGAGGAAAGGTGATGGCAGCTCTGGTCCTGCTGTGCTTACCTAGAGCTAAGCTATGGTTTGGTTCAGCATGTCATCCAAACCAAGACTCACAATCTGTCATCTAGACAAAGCACAAGTGGTAAGCCAAGAATAAACATTGGCTTAAGTGCATGGCTTCATTGGAGCTACACGGACTGCAACATGGTTTGGTTCAGCATTATGTTCAAACCATAGCTTAGCTCCAGGTAGTGTACATTGGGGAAGGAGCAAAGTGGCAGCCATTTTCCCTTTGAGCACCTGCAGGTCTGCTGCTTCACCCTCAGCCATGGTTTGGCTGAGCATTATGTCTGAACCAAGCCTGTGAGTATGGGTCAGGGACTTGTATTCTCCCTTTGGATTCAGTATCACAGTCTCCAAGGGCAAATGGTTCTTGGTGTGTTCTTTCTCTTTTGTAGCAACTGTAGCTCAAATCCAAGGCTGCTCTGTCCTTTAACAATTGAACCGTTCAAGTTGGTTTTATGTGAGTATCCTCTAGGGAAGCCAGAGTAACACAGCAACACCACGCCAGCCATCCTGGAGCCTTGTGGATAAGCATCCTTTGTATGTGTAAACAAGCCAGTCCTACCCATTGTGGCATTAAAGGATTTCAGTCCACTTGGCATGAAGGCTAGGAACTATTCTGTTCCTAGGACTAGTCATTTTTAACAGATACTATGGACACATTAACCCTGAAGCTTTACACCAATGTGCCATACTAGTCACAATCCCGTGCTCTCCCAGAAGCAAAGTTCAAAGCACAAGAATCCATTGGATACCAAAGCTAATGTAGCAACACCCCCAGGTGCTCCCACAGTGCCTCTGGTCATTCCTTTGACCCTCACCCATCCTCATGATTTTTGCTGATGATGCTCCCATGGTACCAGTGGCATCGCATGAGGAGAGCCAGAGGGGCGGTGGCCCCAAGCACATTTCAGGGACGCATTTTACTCCTCGCCAGTCATACACTGTGCTGCGCCTCTGCCTGCCCATGGCCCTTGGTGGGTGCAACAACCTCTACCACCCCACACTGCTTTGCGAGGGCTGCATGAGGAGGATGCAACAGGGAAGTCCCTAACTCACCAAGAGTTTGAAACCCATCGGCTACCCTCACCTGGTTTAGCTGGCCTGTCAAAGCCATTTCCAGGGTGTGACTGCTGAGTGCAGGGTGGACAAACTACCCCAGAAGGAGCTGCTGGGTGACCTTGGGTCACACTTCTCTGAAGTCTCTCAGCCCCACTCACCTCACAGAGTGTTTGTTGTGGGGGAGGAAGGGGAAGGAGAATGTTAGCCGTTTTGAGACTCCTTCAGGTAGTGATAAAGCGGGATATCAAACCAAAACTCTTCTTCTTTTTCTTCTTCTTCTTCCTGACACCTCACACACCCCATACATACACCTTTAAGGCACTAAAATCCTAAATGCATTACATGGAAGTGAGAACCATCAAAACCAGACTTTCTGTGGCTATATCTGCCACTTGGCTGCCCATTTCTTTTGCAAACAACAGCAATGTGGTCAGCCACTTACTAGAGAGGTTCATTCAGACAGAGCATACAAAATAGCCAGAGAACCATGACTGGACCGCTTCAGGGAGCCTTGGTGAGCCTCTTAGGCATCATGAGTTTTGTCCTGTCTTTTTCTGTCATGATTGTTGTAATGCAGGTAATGAAGCTCTCAGCTTCTCCATAGGATTCAGTCAGCAAAGACATTCACAAGAGACTAGCATCCCTTAGGGATAATACGATCATCTGCTACAGTAAAAACAACAGTGTATTCTGGCACCTTGGAGATGATCACAGTATTATGGCATAAATGGACAAGACTAGAGCCTGCTTTGTCAGGCGTGTGAAATGTGTATGTGTACACCAGCAGGAGCAGGGAATGAGATTTCAAAACAAGCGAACATAGATCTTGAAATCAGAGCGGTCAAATTACACTTCAATGGTTTTCTTTAAATAGTCTCACTGTTGGTTCCAAGAGAAAGAAGGAGGAAAGGACAGAACGATGCAAGGGATCTTTCTGGGAAAGAGCAGCAAGGAAGGAAGAGAAAGGGGTTCTTCAGCCAGTCTTCTGGTGCTTCCAGTCAGGAACTTCGTTTGTAAATAGGTCACTGAGATATTGCAAATGGGAAATTGGCAACAGGTGGTTTTTTTTTTTTAAAGCTTGCTTGGTTTCCTCCAGATAAGGAAGCTCTGGTTTAATTTTTTTGGTGGGGAGGAATAGGGGCTGGTATTTTGATGCCAACAACATTGCATGGATGCTGCCCAAAAACCTGCATGCATGATGAGAACATGAGAAGAGCCTGCTGGATGAGGCCAGTGGCCCATCTAGTCCAGCATCCTGTTTTCACAGTGGCCAATCAGATGCCTGTGGGGAACCTGCAAGCAGGACCTGAGCACCAGAGCACTCTCCCCTCCTGTGGTTCCCAGCCATTGGTATTCTGCTGTGGAGGCAGAGCTTCGCCATTGTGAGCCCCAATCCCCCAATCCACACCCACCTAAGAGCCTGCTTCCTGACAGGCCTTGCAAAAGGAGGAAAAGTAAGTCAGGAAATGAAAAGGAAGAGCCTCAGCAGGCTCTACAAGATGAATATTGATTCTGAAAGATAAAAGCGAGGGCAGAGATGATTGGGGTAATTAAAAAACACACACAACAGGAACAGAGATGAAGAAACTCCCCGGGGCATTTAACCTGCTTAATCAACAGTAACAAAAAAACTGAAAAATCCACAACCAGAATCAAAAGGAACAGTAGAAACTGGCCAGAAAGCAGAGGAGGTTGGAGGGGCGGGGGGGGGGGGATATTCATCAAAGCAACATTAGCTGGTTAATACAGAGAACTGGGTCTTGCCTCTACTGAGTTCCTATTATTTATATGGTTTCAGCTTTTTTAACAATGTGAGCAGTACCCGAACAAAGTAAGGCTAAAAGTCACAGTGAAACTGCAACCCGCAGAAACCCTGGAGAAGGCACTGTGCGCATGTGATGAAAGACGAAAGATGAAAACTTCCTCTAAGCTGGGTAGCCTTTGAAGTTGCATCCAAGCCCATGCTTTTCCTATGCCATACTTTCTTTCCTTGAACTTGCTTTCTCATTTGCCTTTCCATAAGCCTGGGCTGAATGGAATGGACTTGACTGACCTTTTAAATGAATCTTACCACAAATCACCTGTTTGCTTCTATTGACAAATGATTCTCATTAAGACTTACTTTAGTCATGTTTTCATGATTCCGGAGCCTCTCGGAGAACAAAGTAGGGCACATGGCATAAAGCGGACAACCCAGGGCCTGGCCTGCGACATGCAGTGGTCCAGTGGCACCCAGAGGCAGTCCCATAGTTGTCACAGTGGCAAAGAAACCCTCATCTATCCTAGACAAGAAGGCCTCGTAAGGATGCTGATGTCCCTTACTACCAGCAGAGTCAGGGTCCTCAAAATTGAGCCTGAAACAGCTTTTGTCAACTTAGGTTTTCCTTCTACTAGCCATGATGGCTCTGTTTTACCTCCACTGCCAGAGACATTATGCCTCTGAATACCAGTTGCTGTGAATCACAGGTGGAAAGGATGCTCAGGTCCAGCTTGCAAGCATCTGGTTGGCCACTGTGAAAACTGTGATGCTTGGCTATTGGCCATTGGCCTGCTCCAGCAGGCTCTTCTTATGTGTTTCTGTTGGGTGGTGGGGTGGTTGATGCACTAGCTGAATCCCTGTTCTGTCTCCCAGATCCAGAACTGGGCACAAGGAGACAATATAGGTCACCTTTCCCCATGCAAAAGCTGATGGTGGAGATTCATCCCTGCACTGTCTGCTGTCTCCCACACTCTTTCCCTAGGCTGCTGCAGACATGAGAACTCAATGGGAGACAGCAGAGATAAAGTAGGTTTTTCTCCTGCTTCATCCAACCATATCTTAGTAAAGCATGCCAGGCTGGTGGCTTCAACCCATCACTGACCTATCTTTGCACATCAGACGCTATAGCCTCAAAAGCCTTTATCTCCCAGAAATCCCATGATTGCAGGGAAATTCAGAATTTAGGGTCCCAGCTACCTTAGTATTAATTTCTGCTCCCTGGCCTGTAGTTTTATTTATTCAAGACATTTCGGGATATCTATGCCACCCCTTTACCAAAAGGCCGCAGGGTGGTTTGCAGATTTAAAATGCTATAAATGCACCAGCTCCTTCCCCATTCCGAGCCTGTTCTTCCAAACACATCTCTCAGCAGAGAAGAAACAGCTGAAAACATTCCACCCTGTTGTTGCTGTTGCCTCCACCCAGCCCATGCCCCCAAATTGCTAAGTCTACCTTTGGGCCCCTGAATCTTGCCTGGTGCAGCACAAATCGATTCTGGCTAGATTTTCAGGCTCACACACATTCTGCTGCACTTAGTGCCACATTGTATGAACACTGAAGGGCATAGCTAACATAATTTTAATAAACTAATAGGAAACTTAAATGAATCAGCTGCTAGTTGGAAAGTGGCACTTAGTTTTTTTAATTTTCCCATTTACCACAGTACGTCTGCCAAGCAGTAGTATAGCCAACGGATCTAATTAATGCCAAACACGATCAAGGAGGCTGTAAGTAGCATGTCATTTGTGAGGCAGTCGAAAAACCCTCTTTGTTTGCAAGCTGATAGCAATGGGAAACCTCTTAAAGAGACGTGCTTTGGAGTCCTTAGTAATATGGACAGCTATGCAAAGGATCTTTTTAAGGAATGCTGACAGCACTGGGTCAATGTGGGAAAGGATGCCTATAGGATTAACTTAGGGGTGAGGAATCTCAGACCTTGGGGGCCTCATGTGGCCTTCAGGGCCTTATCAGTGTGGCCCCTGGGACTCTTCCTAAGCCATGCTCCCTTCCAAACTACACCTTCCACCAGATCTGCTCTACATTCTCTTTGACTGTTTTTGCTTGGCTGGAATGGGTCCTTGTGATACTGCTTCTTGCTTGCCTGTATAGTCAAGGGTGTCTCTCTGTGTGTGTGATTTATGTGTGACTGGAATGTAGCCTACCCTGTAAAGGTTAAAAGTCACGTCCATTGCACCACTCACTTTTACCTCTGGCCCTTCCAGCCCCTGGCATGTGGCCCCTGAAAGGTTCCCCATGGCAGAATAAAGCACCTCAAGCTGGGAAAGGTTCCCTAGCTATGGCTGAAGTGTGATACAGCTATCAGATGAACACTGGGAGCTGCCTTATGCTAAAGTCAGACCATTGAGACATGTAGCCCAGCCCCCTTGACTCTCAGTTGCATTTCCAAAAAGTAGCCTTCCTGCTTGGGCCTCTCACACCCAAAATCAGAATGGTGATGTGGGATCAATAAGCTTGGCCTGTCTCCTTTCTAACACTGAAGCCCAGTCTCTCTTCAGGGGAACTGGCAAATCCTCATCAGTGACGATCTGACAGAGTTGCTAGGCAGGGGTAGGTCTGCCAGATGTCGTTGGGCTACAGCTCCCATCATCCTCTACTGGCTTGATGGGATTTGCAGTTTAACAACATCTGGAAGGCTGAAGGTCTTTGCTGTAAGGGAAGGGGTGTAGCTCAGTGGCAGAGCATGTCATTTGCATGCAAACACTCACAGGTTCAACCCCAGCCATCTCCAGGTAGGACTGGAGAAAACTGTTGTCTGAAACCCTGGACAGCTGCTGTCCATGAGCTGTGGGTGAGGGACCTGTGGCCCCAGCAGATGTTGTTGGGACTCTAACTTCCCTCAGCCCCAGCCAGGATGGCCAGTGGCAGGGGTGGTGGGAGTTGCCTCCCAGCCACATCTGGAGGCCACCAGGTTCTGCATCCTAAATGTTGACAACCCTGAGCTCAATGGACTGATGTCTTCACTTGGTGCAAAGCAAGCTCCCTGCTAGATAATTAACGCTGAACGTGTTGATGCCCGGAGCACTGCCTTTCTTCACCTTTCACACTTTGTATAAGTTTGCTTTCTCCGGACCCTTCTGAGACTATCCCATGCTGAGGGATTGCTCTCCAGTGCTGTTGGACGGGCCTCTTGGATACCTCAAGGGCAGCTGCTGCCAAGGCTGTACCTGTTATTCGACACATAAATATAGAACAGCAGTCGCCAAGCTGTCAAGGGCTCTAGCATGAAATTCACACTTTAAATGCAAAAGTGTTGAGAGAGGGAGGGGGAGAGGAAGCCTAGGCAGATCATTTCAAGCTCTGTTAGAAGTGGGGACAGGAAATCAGCATTTGACAAGCAGGAGAGAATAGTAGTGAATAAAAGAAGCATTTTGCACATCATTTTTGAGGCTGCACCGCAGCATAGTTTGCTATGGAAATCTGCTGTGTGTGCCCTTCTCTGATGACAGCCACCATTTTACAGGTTTACATCTCGCCACAACCACCACAGGGATACAGTCTGTAAAGCTCATTTCTCTGAGATGTAACTAGCCCAGACAGCTGCTTCCTGCCCTGCTGGCTTCATGATTGGCTGCACTGAACTGGAAGCGAAGGACACAAGACGAGCAAGAGAAGAGAGGGTTAAAGCTGCATGGGAAGCTTGCAAAACAATTCCTTGGCAATCCTTGTCGGGAATCCCAGGCGGCAAGGGTGCTCTTGCCCTCAGGTCCTGTGTGCATGGACTTCCTGCGAGCAGGTGGTTGGCCACTACAGGAACAGGATGCTGGACTAGATGGGCCATTGGCCTGATCCTGCAGGCACTGATGTTCTTCATTTGGACTGTGTCACCCCTGCTGGTCCCCTGCTCTGCACAGTCTTCTGCTGCTTGGATCAGCTCAGGGGCCAAACGAAGGCAGGACCTTTACATATGCATTTGCAATGCAATGCAGCGTGCTCTAGCACTGAACCGCAGCCTCACCAATGAGTCCTGCCCACAAAGCCTGAAAACAGCCTCCTGCTATGCAATTGCCACTTTGTGTACGCAGTGGGTTTGCTTCTTCAGCAGTTGTTAAGTAGCTCTTAGTGACTCAGAGGCTGAGCTGGGAGTGCCCAGGAGAAATCTTGTCTCTCCCATGAACTCTTAGGCAATTCAGTCCGCTCCTCATTTGCAATATGGGGGGATGTTATATACTGACCCGGCAACTTGGATAATAATAATAATAATAATAATAATAATAATAATAATAATAATAATGATGATGATGATGAAGAATTTATTATTTGTACCCCGCCCATCTGGCTGGGTTTCCCCTGCCACTCTGGGCGGCTTCCAACAAAGATGAAAGATACACTAATATGTCATACATTAAAAACTTCCCTGAACAGGGCTGCCTTAAGATGTCTTCTGAATGTCAGGTAGTTGTTTATCTCTTTGACATCTGATGGGAGGGCATTCCACAGGGCGGGCGCCACTACCAAGAAGGCCCTCTGCCTGGTTCCCTGTAGCTTTGCTTCTCGCAATGAGGGAACCGCCAGAAGGCCCTCGGCACTGGACCTCAGTGTCCGGGCAGAACAATGGGGGTGGAGACTAAGATATGAATGAATAAAGGACACTAAGATAATGTATGAGAAAAGCTTTACTTTAAAGTGCTATGTAGTAGTATTATTAGAGGGGTATAGAGAGTTGGGTGAGTCTGCAGGTGCAGTCCATGAATAAGACCTGCCCAAAGCAAGCTTTGAACAATGAACAAATTTTGGGGTCCTATCCTCATCCTTTTAGAAATCCCCTTTGCCTTTTAACATAAGGAAGCAGCATTGCTAGTGCATGTGTGTTGTCGTACTTTTAATTCTCTCTAGTCATAACTCACAACATCAAAAGAGAAATCACAAGAGTGAGAAAGATTAGGAATAATGTGTATCTTTGTACTCAGTAACCTATTATGTTCAGGTTTTTTTTTTAAGTCCCCCCTTTGTTTTGCTCTGCTTTGAAACTGCTGGTCACAATTCACTGCCCACATTCACTTTTCCTTTGCTAATTCAAAGAGTCACCTACCTGCTTTTCTAATGTTTGCTTCCTAGCCCACAGAGAATCCCTGCCTCTTTTACAAGGAAAACAACACCTACCAATGTATGTTTACTGAAATATCTAATAATAGGCCGTTTCTCTTGAGATTAAGGACTGACAAACTGGATTTGATGCTCAGGCTAAATGGCCGTGCCATTTCCTGAGTCATCAGCATCACCTCTCGCTCAGCAGTGGTGAAGAAGGGGAAAGAGCAGCTCTCTAAACAGCCTCACGTTGTCATTCATTTCCTCTTCTCTCGTAGCCTGCCTCCTTCAAGCTGAGCTGGTGAATTACGAGAGAGTCAAGGAATATTGCCTGAAAGTACTGAAGAAGGAAGGAGAGAACTTCAAGGCACTCTATCGGTCAGGCGTAGCGTTCTACCACCTGGGAGACTACAACAAGGCACTTTACTACTTGAAAGAAGCAAGGTCCCGACAGCCAACAGGTACTGGTGGTGAGGAGGAACCACTGTCAGGTTACACCTGAATTTGTGCTCTCTTCTGCTCCTTTCACATTTGTCATCCACAGAGAGCACACACAAAAGTCAGGTGGAGGTATTAAACTTGGGATGGAGTTGCCACTTCAATGTGATGCCTTCTCCTCCCTCTCCCTGTTTACCCGTGACATAACATCATCGCATGCCGCATTTCCCTGCACCATTTCAGCAGCAAATGATGATAGAAGCAGGGAAACACATAACATAATGGTGCCTCCGCACAGATAGGCTATGATGGATAGGCCTCCTGTTCACTCACAATTCACAAAGGAAATTGCTAGCAGGAAGGGCTTTCACCTGCCTCATGGAGCACTTTCTCCAAAGCTGATCCTCAGAAGCAAAAACCCAACTCTAACCCATTCAGCTCTGAGAGGCATCAGCTCTGAAGCCTCAGGTAGAGGGTCTTTTCCAGCCCTGGTACTGGAGGACTTTAAAAGTGAGGCTGGCGAGGAATGGACCTGGGAACTTCACCTATGCATGTCATGGGGACCACGAAGCTGTGGCACATATTTTAAAAATAATTGGCTTTCTGCCAGAATAAATCCTTTCTGCACCAAGGATAGTACATGCATCGGCCTGTGCTGCATTACAGGCACATCACCTAAAGACTGCTGGCAGAGTCCATTTTGGTAATAATAATAATAATTTATTTATACCCCGCCCACCTGGCTGGCTTTCCCAACCACTCTGGGCAGCTCCCAACAGAATAT
Organism: Podarcis muralis; assembly: GCF_964188315.1. NCBI lineage: Eukaryota > Metazoa > Chordata > Lepidosauria > Squamata > Lacertidae > Podarcis > Podarcis muralis. The sequence goes on along the minus strand of NC_135655.1, from coordinate 46,560,558 downwards.
TAAAAACACGATAAAACATTAAACATTAAAAAACTTCCCTAAACAGGGCTGCCTTCAGATGTCTTCTAAAAGTCAGATAGTTGTTTATTTCCTGGACATCTGATGGGAAGGCGTTCCACAGGGACCTCTTTTGGACAGAGGTGCTGAGTCACCTTCATGATGCCACCTCCACCAGTTATCAGCGCAATCAAAACAGCCACCAGCAAGTATCTGACTGGCAAATGATTGGAGCAGGGGCGGGATCTGCTCAAAAGGACCCATAGATTGGGACTCTAATATCCAGATGGGTTGAGGTCAAGGTCTCTACTTTAGTCAAAGAAATGCAAGATGCATGGTGTTCCGTTTTCCACAAGACATGCAACAAATTTAGGCTCGTTCTGTCCTCTTAATATCCCATGTGAAGCATTTTGTTTCCATCTGTCGTGTTTGGGCAGCATTCTGCCTGAAGCGGTTTCCATTTGGCTTGAGCAGCTGCACACCCTATACATACTCAGCCAGTGTGTTTATACACCCTTTCAACTAGCCTGGCTAGATTAGAGGCTACCATCCCTCCTCTGCCTTTCAGTTAGTTCCAGGAAATGCCTTGTGAAGATGACAACTAATGAGAGGAGAGAATTGAATTACCCTCAATTCTTCTTCTTGAGGTCCACGTAAAGTTCAGATACAGGTCAGTTTTTCCAGCCATTGTACATTGCATCAGAATTATAACCCTTCTACACATCTCTGTTTCCATTTTATGGCATACAATCTGCTTTTATTCATTTATATAATAGATGTTTGTTTACTTTTTAAAAATAAGTTGCCTCTAAACCACATTTTTTGAGAAGAATTTTTAAAGACTAAAGTAAGTTCCTGTTTATGTAAAGAGAGAAAGAGAACTGATCTGAAACTGCCAACAAACCATGGTGGTCCACCTCTTTGTTTTCAAAAGAAATCAGGACCAGTTGCCACAGGTTAGCCACCCTTAATTTAGGTGCTCCGTTGACCTCAAGGCTTTTATTTAGCTTCCATTATTGCTGTGAGTTTGCCCTGGGAGCTGTCCCTGGTCCTGCCCTGCTTGACCCAACTTTAGCTATTTGGGTCCTGGATATCTGGCTACAGGGATGCCTCCTGTCCTCCAGCCCTTGTTCAGTTGCCCCTCATGGCTTTGCCAGAGGAAGATATCTGTCAGTGTCTTCTAAACATTGGAAATGTCTCCTGGATCTCTGCATTTGGAGGGGAGAGTGGTGCAGCCAAGAAGAACTGAGACAGCTCTTTTTTAGAAAAAGTAAAAGGCTGGAGCGGTGATATAAGAAACTTGGAGCACTTTCAACAGTAATGTGTTATATAAATGTTTATTATGACTCTAACTACCATTCTAGCCTTCCTTGCCCCCAGTTTTTCTGTCTGTGAAATGGTGGCATTTATTTCTCCTTAGCTTTTTGTGAGGCCTCACGCTTGAAGTATCCCAAGAGTGTGCTGTCTGAGTATATCTATTTAATAAGGATGCATTAGGACAAGCCGGTGGAAAATTACTTCCCTGAACAAAAGAATTTCTTAAATGGCCAGCAGGAGTTTGCTTCACAGAAGGCTCCTCTGTTCTGAAAGCCTGCTGGTGGTGAAGCAAATCTCTTAAAGCTATTTATTTTCCTGCCAAAGGCTTACAGAGCTGAAAACTAACCTGCCCAAATTGCTTTTCTCCCTGCCCTTTAACCTCAACCCACAAAACAAGCTGAGAGGGATCTGAGGTAATTCTGCAGTTCCCTCATTAAACAAGGCAATCTGAAGGAGGACAGGAGGCCATTAAAAAGTTGTGGTAGCTTCTCGTACTCCTGATATGAGCTAGGCTGTTGGTACAGCTGAAACTTTTGACTCTTCTTCTTCTGCAAGGATCTCCCTGTCTAGAGAGCCCCAGCATACCTAACAAGAAACTAATTTCTGGCAATTTCCTCTCTGGAAAGGTAGACAGAGGCTGGCCCCAACCATCAGTCCTACATTTACAGAAAAGAGGAAAGGCCTCCTCTTTATGTTGCTCCCACCATCCCTGACCACCAGCCAGGCAGATGGGACTTGGAATCCAAGAACTTATGGGAGAGGGGCAGAATAGAGGATATTATTACTAGAACTGTGATGGTGATAATGTCTTCTTCTTACTCCTCTGCTTCTTGTCACCGACAGAGTACAAGGCACTTTTCAACATACCAGAGGATAGGATCCCTGCCTCAGGGAGTTAACAGTTCAAAATTTGACATATGGGAAACAACAGAGGGAAGGGGAGGAAGGGGCAAACAAGGGGGTCATATGAGCTATTTCAGTGGTGGGTACTTAGGCTTAGTTACAGGCTGGGTCGCAGAAGTTCATGAAAACTAGGAGGTTGTACCAAAAGCTTCACAAAAAAGGTGGTATGGAGGAGGAACTGAAGGAACTAAGAGAGGTTGCATCATGCAGGTATTCAAGGAGGCAGTATCAAGCATGTGGGGCAGCAACAGAGAAAAGGTGGAACTGTTGGCAGTTTAGCAATGTACTGTTTACTTGCATTCTTTATTTCCCAAGTATGTCAGCTCCTTTAGAATATAAGACCTGCAGACCAAAGGCACATCTAGTCTAGCACCCTCTTCGCAGAGCGGTCAGCCAGATATCCCAGGGAAACCCACAAGTGGGACAGGAGCACAGAAGCAACTCTCCCCACTGGTGTTTCTCCAATAACTGGTGTTCGGAAACATGTTGGAGATAGTACACAACCCTAAAGACTAGCGGCCATTGGTAGACTTATCATGAAGAAATCTGTATCACTTTCAAAGCTGTCCCAAGTCGGTGGCCATCACAAAATATTGTAGCAGTGATGTGGGCTGTGGCCACTTTGCCGTACTTGCAGTCATGCTTGGTGCCTTTGCAGTACACATTCCCAGACCAAAAAACACTCTTGTGGGTGCCCCAGCACACACATAAAATAGTACAAATTTTCTGATGAAAAAATGTAGCACTGCAAGACATTAACCAAAGAGGTAAGGGATGTTAGGTTGCAGTATTATCAACTCCAACTGAATGCAAAGCTGTTCGTGCTCAACTCCTAAGAAGAGAAGAGGGCCTATTATCAATGGAAATGTTTGCAAAAAGATCTTGGATCAAAATTTCAGTGAAGAGTTTCTTTTCGCGGGGATCTGGGCTTGCAGGTGGCTGGGGAAGGACTAGGCCCTGCAGCATCTTCCAGACTTTGCTTCTGAGAATATAAGTGGTTTGTTTGTTTTTTAAAAAAGTCTGAGATTCTGTGCTAAGACTTGCCTGAGAGACTTTTAGCTAGTGAGCACTGAGAGTGTCTTCTGGCATGTTAACTTGCTTCTATTCTGCCCCTAGCTCTTGAAAACAGAATGTCTTTGATAAATTATCTACGTGGATGGATATGTGCTGTGGTGGGTCACTGCTTCTCTTTTTTGTGGTGTTGATGGTCTCCAATTGGCACATTACTGGGCTGAACCTTCATCTATTCCCCCTTCTCCCTCCACTTTTAGGTATCTGGTTGCTGCAAGCTTCAGCATGTGTGATTTCCTAGCATGCCTAGGCAATTAATGCTCACTATGTTCACTTGGCATGCATTCAAGATGTAAATGTATGTCATGAGGAAATTTACAGAGGATAAGAGAGGAAGCTACATTCATTACTTTGGTTCCATTTGGGGGTTAAGATCCATTAGGAGCATAATGACTTACATTGTAGTTCCACGTATTTGAAATTTTCAGCAAGGAGTCAAATCCGGTTTTCTTTCCTTAATATGAAGGGTGCTGAAGGGATCTGATTAGCCACAAAGCTAGTAAAACATGCACAGATTTTCCTAATTGCCCATGATGTTATTTATTTTGATCCTGCTGTTTCATCCAAGGACTCTCAAAAGTGGTGTGCAGATAATTAAAACAATAAAATTTGAAAACAGCAATACAAAAATAGGAAACGGTTCAACAGCAATACCCACATTAAAACAAAAACAAAAGAACTGGGACACTTAAGATAGGAAATAGATGTACTCAATATGTGCACAGGTCTTTTTGGCTACAACTTCCTCAGCCCCTGTTGTATCAAGTTGGCAAAGACTGCACTATTGGCCCAACAAATGATACCTCTTATCTGTTTGAACTGAGGATATAGCATTTAAACCGAGAAAATAGTTCCAAAGATCCAGCTGACAAGATGATGGTGGTCACCAAGGGAGGCTAGGAGAGAATTAGATAGACAGACCATAGAATCATAGAATTGTAGAGTTTGAAGGGACCCCAAGGGTCATCTAGGAATCCTGCCCTGAGTGAGCCCAAACTGCCAACTTTCTGGTTAACATTGACCCATATTGCCACTCTTCTCAGGCTACACCTCAGTACCAGTAGACAGAGGGAGACGGTGCATTAAAGAGAAACAACAGTGAAGTCCTGAAATATATACAGTTATACCTTGGTTGTCGAATACCTTAGTTGTCAAACAAATCGGCTCCCAAACAATCGAAACCCAAAAGTGAATATTCCAGTTTTTGAACTTTTTTTGATGCAGCTTCCGTGGCTTCCGATTGGCTGCAGATCAGAAGCTGCGCTTTGGTTTCCGAACATTTTGGAAGTCGAATGGACTTCCGGAACAGATTCCGTTCGACTTCCAAGGTACAATTGTACTGAGACTGGAAAGGTCATCAGATGTTTTTTAAAGGTGATTGGGGATATGTAGCCCAAGATCTTTTAGGACCTTGTATGGGATCCCTGGGTACAGTTCTTTGATCATGCAGTATTGTCACTTCGGACTGCAAAATTTCACGGGCGCTCACCTTGAGTGCAGGTGGAGAATCAGATTTCTTGTTCTCTTCTGTCTCCCCCCCAAGGTTAGCTGCTAGGATCTCAGTTTTCATATTTCTTAGGCAATGAATCTGTGCACACTTGACTTCAGTAATTAAAGCCACCCTTCCTGTATGCATGATCACGTTACAGGGCACAGTTTGCCGGGAACACTGCAAGGTTGCAGCAGCATCTGCATAGTATCATAACTTCCTGAGCATTTAACATTTACCTAGCAAGATGGGTGGGGGGAAATTGAGAAGGGAGATGAAGAAGGGCATGGGTAGAGGAAAAGAAAAGATATGCAACAGAGGCCACAATTCCAAACAGTTCCAGAGACAGAGAAAGCAATTTTTTGCCATATTCTCTGAAGCAAGTACTAGAACCCAAGAACCCTGTTAGGCTGTCAAGTCTAAAAGTCCATCAAGAATCCTGTTTCCAACAGTTAATCAGCCAGAAGCTTCCAGAAGGCCTGCAAGCAAGGTGCAAAGGCAGCACCCTTCTTGTACCCAGAGGCATAGCCTGACCATGGCTAGGAGGCATTTGATAGTGCATTTTGATAAAATAGCTGGTGTTGCATTTGAAGTGCAAGGATTCATCATGACAGTGCCCTCCAAGCAAAATCTAAAAATTCAGGCAGTCGCATTAATCCGTGCTTACACACAATGTGGCCCACAAAAATAATCAGTACATAGCATAATGATCAGTTTATTAGGATCACTATGACTGCACCTTGTGTCTCAGAATCAGGTGCAAGAAGACAAGGGCTATTGTGCGCAGGACCTGCTTGTGGGCATCTCGTTGGCCACTGTGAAGACAAGTTACTGACCTTTGCTCTTATTCAGTGCTATTTTTCTAGAAAAAGAGGTGCCAGAACTCTCCAGGAATGCCTCCCTTGTTCTCTTAATAACAGCAATGGCGCTCACCTGAGAGGTGCTGGAAAGAAGTTCCATCGAGTTCCGCCTGAAAAAAAGCCCCGCTTTTATCCAGCAGGTGTCTTCTTAAGTTCTAGCGTGCACAGCGACCTGAGAGTAAGGCTGACTGAACTCAGCAGTGCTTACTTCTGACTGCATAAGTTCAACTTGTTAAACAGAGTGAGCTTTAACAAAAGACCTTCAGCCAGCTGAAATTCAACCTTGAGCTTTTAATTAGAAATGAAAATGATTGCACAAAGAAGTGTTCACATTTAAACTGCTAGCTCAAGGTAGGAAAGGAAAAGAGGCACCTAGCTTTTTCTCGATGATCTCCCTCTTCTCTGGCTCCCTCTGTGCTAACCTGTCAGATGCAAACGTTTTCACTTCACACAGCAAAGAGGGCCCATCAATTATCCTGGCTCTCTGGCAGGTGACATCATTGCTCCTGCTCTGGAAAAAGTCCCAGAGTTGTGCTCCCATGTGTGTGTGTGTCCCCTCCCCACTGCTCTGCACCAGTTCCTCTCTTCCATGAAGGATACATCTCAGGCTGTAGTTGCTTTTCTGACATGTTCACCTGGAGTCACTTAGCAAAGTCTAGCATGTCCAAGAAACAGAACCAGGCGGGGTTATGCAGATGAAGGGGTGGGGTTATGTTGATTGGAATGGACTCACTTCTCAGTGGCTCCTGTTGAGTTCTATGGGACAAAGCAGATAATCTGGAGGACAGAGCCTGCCACATGTCTGCCATGGTGTTGCTAGTGATCCCTGCAGCATGTAGACCAACCTGATGGCCTCCCGATGTCTCAATCATGCATATTTTACACTTAACAACTATGGTCTAACACAGGCATAGGCAACCTCGGCCCTCCAGATGTTTTGGGACTACATTCCCATCATCCCTGACCACTGGTCCTGTTAGCTAGGGATCATGGGAGTTGTAGTCCCAAAACATCTGGAGGGCTGAGGTTGCCTATGCCTGGTCTAACATGACTGGTGGCTGTGCTAAGCTGGTGTCTTTTGACCCTCTTCCCCCTGCAGATACCAACGTTGTGCGGTACATCCAGTTGACAGAGATGAAGCTGAGCAGATGTTCCCAGAGGGAAAAAGAAGCTTTGTGAGAAGGTGTTGGACTGCATGAGAGGATGTTTCCTCTCCTGAACGCCCCTCAGACGGACTTTTCCTCTCTCATGGCTCCACCTTAGCTGACAGTCTCTTCCCACCAACTTCCTGCTTTACTTTTGATCCCAGCTGGAGTGGGGTGGGGTGGGGTTGCTCATTGGTATTAGAAAGAAGAGACTCAAAATCCCGGTTCTGGCTTTGGCTGCTTGACGGCACAAATCAAAGCCCTCAAAGCACAATCGATACAGCCAGTGGCCTTCCGGGACTTCTGGCCAAAGGTTCAAAGGGAGCAATGGAAGGCCATCTCCTCCACCTTGTGCTTTTACCATTCGCTGCTGCTGTCACACTCACCAGCAAACAGAAGGATCATCAGCCTTTCTTCTCAAATCCAGAGGCAACAAGGAGGGCTGAGAGTCTGCAGCCACCTCACCAGAACCAGACCCCCGTTGGGCAGCTTTCTACACCTGCAGATTTTTAAGTTGCAGCAAGAAGCGGCCTCCCATCCCACAGAGGCTTATTTGGCAATACATTCTGATGAAAGCACACTGGGGAGAAATGTACTTTAAGCAAGTACTTTATAGAGTCCAAAAACTGGGTGGGGCTTTAGGGACATGGAAGAACCTGAAACAGAATGTGAAAGGACACTATTGTTTGGGGAATGAAACTGTGGAATGGTTAACTAATATCAAATACATGTTGTTTAACAGGCAGCAACCCCATATATTATAATAATAATATTTTTCGGAAGGTGCACCTGGTCCCTTTGACCTAAAGAGGCAGCATGACCGTGTAACTAGTCTCAGCTCAGACAGTGCAAACTGGAGCACCAAATTATGATTTTGCCATCATCTCGATAACCACCTGTGGGCAAGTCACTTACCCTTTCTGTGCCTCAGTTTCTCCATCTGTACAGTGGGGACTATAATGCCTCCCTACCTCACAGGGGGTGTTGTGAGGATTTGTTTAGTTGATGTTTGTACAGTGCTAAATATTATTATTGGTACGCTGGACTGAGTCTGCAATCCTTCCGTCTCGTATTAGTGCCTCTCTGAATCGTCTCTCTTTCATTCGTACGGGGAATGCTGATGCCAGGAAACGGTTATGCAGTGAAGACGCCTTAATCCAAAGAGCCAAACAGGAGGGATGGAGCAGGAAGACTTGGCTCAAGCCTCCCCTCCAAATCCCTCTCCTGGCCTAAGCCATTATTAATATTATTATTTATTAAAATTCTATATCACCCTTCATCCAAGGACTACAGGGCAGTTTACAATATTAAGCGCACGTGCTTTTAGGCTCACTTATTTCATTGGGAAACTAAACCTTTTCTGAATGTTCTCTCTCATGGAAATCAGCTTTAAAAATGTAGCTCTTCACTCAGAGGCACATTTATTATTGCCGAGTGGAATGCTGTTGTGTGTCATAATCACCCAGCTCTCAGACATTTTCTGCAGTGTGAATGGTAGAAACACACTTCTCTTCCTTGTAGCACTTCGTCATTTAAAAAAATGCTTTTGGGGGCACAGCCCAGCACTCTTACACAGCTCCCTGTGGAGCAGCAGACGGAAACCTATCGTTCTAAGTGTTAATAACGGTCCTGTTTTATGGGCAAGAGTCCCTGTCACATCTTACCATGCAAGAACCTTCTCACAGGTATACCAGGTTTTACATCCAACACTATGAAATTGGCCTAAACCGTACTTATAGGCTGCAGGCCAGTCAAAATCCTCATGCTGTCTTTGCATCCTGATGATGAAACAGTATTTTGTAGGTCATGTTTTTCAGTCTTCTGTAAGCTGTGGGCTATTTATTTTTCTTGAGGTTTGTGCAGTGCCCCTTGTTCTGTAGTAGCACATCTCCATCATCCTGAGAAAACCCCTTCATCCTGATTTTATTTTATTCTTTGTTAGATTTACAAAAAGAAAAACACACACCAGTAAATAAATTTTAGAAACAGAGAAGATTAGAAAGCATTTTTTTAATTAAAAAAATCGAGACTCCTTGCACTCCGCCCTGCTCCTCTTTTCTTCCCGCCCAGTGTGTCATGTGGGGTTGGGTCTGTTGGGATGCGTCCGGGGAGAAATGGGCATTTGGCATGCCCCCAGTTGGCTCCATGTGTGTGTTTTTTAAGTATGCCAGAATCCATTTCAGTTTTCAGAGTTTCCCCGTGACACGGTGAAGACACACAAGAGTGCCTTCAAGTATAATATTGACTACACAAACCTGATACAGTGAAACACACACGTAGCAACTCCTCCCACCCTTAAAAAAAGGGGGGGGGAAGTCACAGGTGATGTTTGGTGAAATTACTACAGCCGTTGGACAGCTTTTTCACCATACATATGCTTGCATTTGAAGAGACCAAAGACATACAGAGAAAGAGGCAAGCCATTGCCAAGACAGAGTAGAACAAAACATGATCGGAACGGGCCCCAAGTGAAGGCAATGTAGATGCACAAACAGAGACTGGCTCCCCTTGCCTATCCATTAAAAACAACAATACTCAAGTTGCACAGAGACTTCTAACTGTTATCAGATGGAATTGCCCTTTAAAAGTTTCTAAATGGCTACCTTCATAAAGTTCTTAGCTTGACTTCATTCACTTGCTCAGAAGGATGCCCAGCTGAACAAAGATCCAGGTCTTGACAAGCCTTTCAAAGAAAAGAAGGGAACTACAGGAAAGTTACTCGCTTTGAAGTGGAAGATGATTGCGTGACTTGATGCTTTTTCTATTAATATTTACCGTAGGTGGAAATGAAAGAACACCTGCAGATGTAATGATACCACTCACTTCACATTTGCTATTGGGCAGGCATAAATTTCTGTCAACCATTATATATGTGTGGGTGGCTGCTTGGCTGTGTGTGCGCGCGCGCGTTCGCATTCAAGCACACAGGTTTTCGTTTTGTTTCTTAAGCCACAGCAAATGAAGAAGACTCAATTGAAAAATTAGTTTGATGAGAAAAGTAACAGGGTGCGTCAAAGACAGAGCATAAGAGGAATAAGAACTTGATTGGCTTTCAACCAAACTAAGGACGTGGCCCATGCAGAAAGGAATACCCAACCCTTTCCATGCATTTAAATTTGGCAATTGCAGGAGTGCTTGACTAGTCTTAAAACTAAGGTGCATGTGGGGTCAATTTTACCATGTGCTCTGCTGTTTACACAAGTGCTTTCGGTTTTATGTCTCCAAAATAGTGGATGAACAGTGGACACCAATTTTTGGTGTGTGTGTTCATGCTGTGCATTGTTGTCCCCTCTCCGCGGTACTACTCCAACTTCTGTGAGTTCCCAAAACCTGAGGTCAGTTGTGAGCATGCACACGGGTATTTGTTTACCTGTGCGTGTGTACACCTTTTGAAATTAAAAAAGAATGTATGTGGAATTGTGCAATAACAAACTTCCACCAAAGCCAATGTAGACAAAACAGTCATTCTTTAAAAATAATAAAAAAATATGAATATACATTTTTTGATCTACCGAATCAGTTCAAAAGAGCAGGTAAGAAGAAGAAGAAGAAGAAGTATAAGTGTATGTTTTACCCAGTCACACCAGCAGCCCACCCAGAAGTGCCTTGCAAGAGCAAAGAATAGCCAGATAGGTGGGGGCCTGGGCACCACTGATCCACAAGGGAGAGAAAAGAGGAGGTCCTGCTTTGTCTCGGGGTTCTCCAATTGACTAATTGAAAACTGCTCACATTTCTGAAGGCTGTATAATCATCCCCCGCTGCCCCACACTCCATTCATGTGCTGCACTTGCCTTTTCGCATGCAGGAAGCAATTTTTATCTTTTAATACAGCTGTTTTGCGCTAGAGCAAGTCTAAAAAAGCAAAAAAGCTGTTTTAATTCATTCATTTTTAATCCACAAATGCAGCATCCTTTCCTCTGGGGTGATGGGAGCAAGGAGTGTGGCAGTAGACGGCACCCGGCGAAACGTCACTACACACATCAATGAAGCCCCTGGCCAAACAAGGCGTGTCAGTGCCTCCACAGCTGGGCAACATGCAATTTTATATTGGATTCACTTCTCTGATTGGATTGTCTCTGGATCAGGAAGATCCAGATTGAACAAGGGGAAAGTGCAGGCTGCCCTTTGGGTCAGGGGGATGTTCATGAGGGTGACACTAAAAAAATGAGGCACAAGTAGCTTCAAATCCACATTAAACTCCCATGTGGATGATGTTGGAATAGTCAAGCCTGGATTAGACAAGAGGGCAATGCAGCTAAGAAGGGAATTTGGAAGGTACACCAAGGGAAGACTTAGGTAATATGGTGCCTTGAGGGAGGACAACATTTGATTGCCCCGCCCTAAATAGTTCTTTTTTACATGCCCTCCTCCCTCTCGCCTTCCATCCTGTGCCCCTTTCTCAGCACCTCCTCAGCTGGGCACTGGGTGCATCATCATCATTTGGGCCTTGGAGAAATGAAGATTGTTATGCATTACAATGTGATAGACTCTAATTTTTAAAACAACGGAAGCTTTCTTCATATGTTACTAGCCTGAAGGAACACAGACAACAGAGGGCTGTGGAGCTGCACATTTAGACTTGGCCTTGAGGTTGAGTGGCTCCTTCCAGTCCATCACATGCTGAGGGATAACCTCTGCAGCCAAAGAAGTAGGCGTATATAAGCAACCTTTCTAATAATAATACTAATTCCCCCCAAGGCAAAGTGTGAAAAAGAGATAATAAAAAAATAGACGAAGACCTCCATCAACATTAAAATTACGAAACAGGGAACAATAATTCAAAGCAGTGAAAATGCAATAACGTCATTTCAATTTAGCCAGTCAGTTTAGCATAAAATTTAAACAGCCGTGAGAAAAACATAATACAAGCCTGACTTTGGTGATGGTTGGTGCACATTGGGACTGGTAGGGTGGAAAGCAAGGAGATCAACAGCCAGAGCCAATGACAGGCACAGCCAACTCATTCTGGTTTTGTTCCCATCCTCTTCCCTGCTGAGATTTACAAGTGCAATACTGAGACTAAGAGGGAAACTGTCAGGTAGCTCCACCTCCTGGGCTGGTTGTAAGAAGGCAGGCCAGTAGGGGCTGACTTGAAGGCAGACAGAGATTGATGGGGCAGTGTCTCATGGACACTGATGGACCAGCCTCAACTGCCTAACCTACTCTCTTCCTTAAAGCACTGCAAAACAGAAGTATTTTCAAGACTCATGTATCTCCTTAGGAAGAGAATTCTGTAACTGCCCGAAATCTTTTCTGCCTGGCAACCTAACCATCCCCTCCGTGGCTGTTCTTTATATCTGGGCAGGTTCATATGGGCGCAGACAATTCTTTGAGTAGCTTGGCCCCAAACTGTTCAGGGCTTGAAAAATGAGAAGATGGAGGGCTTCGCAGCAGTAAAAGGGTCTTGCTTCTTCCACAGCCACAGCCTTGGATCCCAGCAGAAATCAAGCATGGGTCTCTCTCTGCCTTGCCATCCTCCCGTTCTCTCATCTAGCTTCTAGCTCAATTCTCAACTCTCTGGCCATTTGTATTTCTAACTAGCAGACAGTGAGGGAACTGTCTCTGGAACAGAGGCACTTCCTTTGTTCCTTAAGGATCCATACTTAGGGGGCGATTAACAGGCTGGCCTGGCTATTCCAAGAATTAGAAGGTGGGCCCAAGCATTATAAGGATCTGGGCCTGCCCCCCTCCAAACTCATAACAATACAAGGGGCGGGGCAGTTTCCATGGATGATTCAAGTTTCTCTCCTTTTCTGTTACTTGATAGAGATGATAATGTGTCCTTAGCAGTGGTATAACCTTGCTTCAGCCAACTTCAGACTTCTCTGTTAGCTATTTTCTGCTCTGAACAACTTCTTCTTTATAAATCCATGCATTCTCAGCAACCCCTACTCGAATGTTGGCATTAAGCACGCAGTTTAAATGCATTGTAATTGCTGACAGAACTTTTAATGTTCGGCTTACCCAGAAGGAAACATATGGACAAATGTCTCTCCCAATTTTGCTTAGCAAAGGCAGCTGGGGATTTGAAGCTGGAGGTAGATGCTGATCACAAAGGGTTTTTCCCCCTCCTCCCCCATGCCATCTTTCAAGCAACAATGGCTCACAAGGGTAACTGATTTGTCAGCCATTTTCATTCCTTTCTGGGTTTTGACAACCTGAGACAGACAGCTTGGAACGAACTTGGGGAGAGTCAGCTTCCTGGGCAAATTGTAGGAGTCAGCTTGTCAGCTTGTTCAGAGAACCTTGCAGAAATAATACAGAGCCATTTTGCAGCATTGCATTAATCAGTAAAAACTATTCCTGGGGTGTTTTGAAGTGTAACAACTGCTATAGGAAGAAGGCTAACTACTTCCTTAAAGTTTATCTTGTGAAAGGAAGAAAAAGAGCATTTTATAGGTGTGTTTTCTAGGAAAAGGGAACAAAATCAGGACTTTGTCTTTGTCTCTCTCACCCAAACCTTTGAGCAAAGATGGGCTCCTGGGAAGAAGTTCCCTCGTGTATTTGGTTGCCTGGAGAGATGTCAGCATGGCTCAGTTTTTCCATGGGGTGATGACGGCATACAATAAGAATCATAGTAAAACAGCAGAACTTTTTGTGACACAAATGGCACAAAGTAGGCTTTGTATCTTGGTAGCGCTCCTTTCAGGCGACGGAAAGCAGAAGAGAGACATTTGAAAATCAAGGGGCCCTTGCAGCCAATGCACACTTATATTACAGGCATAGGAAATGCAAAGACTGCACTGGAGTGTCACATGAAGCGAAACCTGCAGTCTCCGCTGCTGGCAGATACAATTCAGCATAATGTTGTGAGTTTGGGGTAGGGTAGGCTGTATGCCTGAGTCCCTTCTAATTCCTAAATCCAACATGGATTCGATTGCTGGACTAGCCAGGCAAGTTTCATGGAAATGGCCTCAATATGGGTAATTAAGGCAACAAAGAAAGTGGCTCTGTGCCAGAGGTCAAAGTGCTTGGCCCCCTTCCCTCAACAGTCTGTCAGAAAGACAAAAGCCAGAACGGAGGTGTGTGAGCTAGAAGCAGGCTAGGCAGCTGAGAGACAGAGCCATGCCTGATTATGGGAGAAGCAAGACCCTCTTGGGATGTTAATGCTGTGAGCCCCTCCATCATAGACTCAGGTTGTATGTGTGTGTAAATAAACCATACATTATAAAAACACAACAGTCTCTGCTGTTCCTCATTATGAGGAAACCAAATCCTGGGAACCCCTGGAATCTCACACCACTCAGAGATTGGGGTGGCATGCAACAATTACAAGTGAAAACAATAACCCCCCCAATTTTATTTTGTATTCATATTCTTTGCCACTGTATTGTATTTCATTTAAGCTGTTAGCAGTTCTGGGTGCTCCATGAGTAGAAAAGATGGGGTAAAAGCAATCACAGAATAACTCTGCAAATTCTCATATTTGCTCATTTTATACCATTAGCGTAATTCATGTAAATTGTAAAATTAAGATTTTCTTGGGAGAACGTTTATTCAATTTTGGGTCCCCCTAAAAATTGGAAGTTTGGTTATAGCACAATCTAAGCCACAAACTCATGAGAGAGTTCCATTGCTTGACAGTTACTCTATTTCAGATTGCCAGTGTAGTTCTTCCTTTCCTTCTAGCAGACAACTGACAATCTCACTAAGTGGGGAAAGAACAAGTGGGCTTTTAACAGCAGATAGTATTTCTGTGCTAACATCAGCAGATATGATTTAGCTCTCAGAATGGGGAGATATTGCTATTTCTCAGGAGCCCCTGTCCCGGGAATATAATTAGAAGACGTTCTTAATTGGACTGTGAAGATGAGTTCTGTATTTCTTTTTGCTTGTTCAGCTTATTGTATGGTCGAACAAGACATTAACTTTAAGAAGGGATTGCAGACTTTAAAGAGGGAAAAGCAACTGTCAGCTCAATGTGCCTTGTCGGAATCTGAACAGCTATGGTTTCACAAGGCTGAGGAATCCCTCTGTCCTCTATTTAGAAACATATCATGGGAAATATTCAAAAGAAGAAAGATGATTAATCTCCAGGGGTGGCTGTGCAGTGGATGAATATTAACAACATCATAAACTCTGCCTGGACTGCTTGACTACTCTGTATTCACAAAGGCTTTCATTTCTGCAGTATCCAAAATGAAGACAACACATTAACTAGAGTTAAGATGAAACACTCAAGTGACATAGAAGCCACACCTGCAGGAACAAGAACTATAAATGGGTAAGGGCATCTGAGCCAATCCCTACAGTTGGAGTGGCTTTAGATCAGAGGTGGTTCATGTGTTGTCCCCCAGATGTTGGTGGGACTCCAGCTCTCATCAGCCCCAGCCATTATTGCAAATTTGTATTATGATGTTTTGAATGTTTGTTGTAAGCCACTTTGGGCACAGCTGATGGTGGAAAAGTGGCATATAAGTAATCTTAATCAATTAATCAATCAATCAAATCATCAGGAGTGGTGATGAGAGAGGAAGCCCACAGAAAACTTTTGGACCCTTAACTGAAGCTATCATATCACTGTCCTGTCAACACAGGTGGCAAGATTGACATGCTGTGCACATTTTTTATATGTTCACACAACACAGACTAAATCAGAATGCCTCAGTCATTCTGGGAATCTTTTATCTCCATTCTCATTGAATTGCTGAGAAAACTGCAATGATTTCCACAAAATCGTTTGAGCATGCTGGTAGCCACCTATTCCATGGCATTTGCTTTATTTTGTATACTTAGTCAGGGTAGTTAAGAGAAATGAAAGGGGGAAAGATCAGTCCAAATGTTCCACTGAATTCTTACAGAGAGAATAGAATCTTAATCTTCATTAGACGTAAATACAAAACCTAGGGAGTTTGGTGCAAAATGATATGAGCTTGTGCATATAGCACAATTGAATTACCGTATTTTTCGCCCCATAGGACACACTGGCCCATAGGACGCACCTAGTTTTTTTGGGGGGAAATAAAGGGGGGGGAATTATTTTTTTCCCCCAGCTGCGTTGCGCTAAGCCCGAAGCTTGGGGCATGCTGAGCTCAGCGCGCCCCAAGCTTCTGGGTGCCGGCAAGGTCTCCGCTAGCCGTGGGAGAGCCGTAGCGGAGCGCTGCGCTAATCCCGAAGCTTGGGGCATGCGGAGTTCAGCGCGCCCCAAGCTTCTGGGTGCTGGCAAGGTCTCTGCTAGCCGTGGGAGAGCCCCGCGGCTCTCCCACGGCTAGCGGAGCACTGCGCTAATCCCGAAGCTTGGGGCGTGCGGAGTTCAGCGCGCCCCAAGCTTCTGGGTGCCGGCAAGGTCTCTGCTAGCTGTGGGAGAGCCACGCGGCTCTCCCACGGCTAGCGGAGTGCTGCGCTAATCCCGAAGCTTGGGGCGTGCGGAGCTCAGTGTGCCCCAAGCTTCTGGGTGCTGGCAAGGTCTCCGCTAGCCGTGGAAGAGCTGGGTCTCCCACAGCTAGCGGATAGCTTCCTGAAGCCTGGAGAGCGAGGGGGGTCGGTGCGCACCTGCATTCGCCCCATAGGACGCACACACATTTCCCCTTCATTTTTGGAGGGGGAAAAGTGAGTCTTATAGGGCAAAAAATACGGTACTTGTCCCTGCTATTCTACCAGAGCTTTTCCCAAAGATGCTGCATTTGCTTCAGCAGATGTGTGAAATCCCAAAACGTATTACACAAACTGGCCAGAAAAACTAAAAACTAAAAACATAAAGGTCTTTGTTGCCACTTTGCAAACAGTACAAGACTCTGAAAATGGACTCTTGGATCATTGCATATACAGAATTTTTCAATATGGCATCACCTACAAGGTCTACTGGGAATTGCTGCCCATGAGAGCTCCTGATCAGAATTCCCTTGGACAGGTGATCTCTGCCTCGAGCAGGGTTTGCTTTTGGCACTGCATTTAGCATCAAATGCAAGACCTGCCCCAGATTCTCCTTTTACAGAAAGGGCTGGAATGGAAGACTCGGGAGTGCATGCTCAGTGTGCTCCCAATTCTTCCTTTGAAGCATAATCACCTGATGACAAATGACATCAGGTGATTGGCAGGTGGGTGCCTCTGCTCTTATGTCAAAACTGGCCGACAGAAGTTTGGATGCAGTCTGCCTGCAACTTCCAGTTCATCCCTCCTGCTCTACATAGATGGTTGTTTGAGGAACTGAGCATGCAAATCCTTGAGTAGTCCCCCTAATAGGATGGGACAGATATACCATTGCTCGTCCCCCCCCCCCCCACTGCAGGCAGCTTTTTAATTGGAAGAGAATATACACATTTATATCAGTCCTTAAAAGGCACCTGTAGCAAGGGAAGTAAAAGCACGAGATAGATGGTGGTGTGCTAGAGTGTCTTAATAAACATGTGTGCTCCTGTTTCTTCAATAGGAACATGCAGAGCTTCTGTAGTCAGAAACACCTCTTGCCAAAAAGATAAAATGTCAAAGTGTTTCATCGTGTAGCAACGGTGAGTAAAAACCCTGTGAATTGCTTTCCGTCACATTTAAAACTAGCTGGAAGGAGCTGCAGAAACTCAAGCTACGATTGTTGCTGAATACAAGAACAGCTTCCGATGCTGAATAATTCATCTGAAGCCAGGAACAGCCAATGAGTCAACGAACAAAAGCAGTGTACAATGCAACATAATTATGAAGTGGCGGCAGCAAGTGGAACACACAGATGGAGCTTTCAGATCCACTGATTATGACATCAGACACCAGGCAATAATACCAGATGAGCACCCAAGTCTGTTTTCATTTTTAATAATGGTGCTTTGTTCTTGTAAGATGAGCCTCTTAAAACTGCTTTTAATCCTTGATTACACTTCACAGGATCACTGTGAGACACCCAAGCAGCAACCTTTGTAATCACAGGGAGAGAAATTATTTTTAAATGCTTTCCCCACCTTTAAAGGTCTCTGCTGGGTACTGATGCTTTGCTGTTGACTGAAGAGTGAATACAGCTGCACAGAAAACACTGATGCATGATGCCAATCAATTTACACCTCAGTGATAAAGTGCAAGCTATAAACCCTGGGTACCTGAATTGCTAAAGTAGTTCTATACTAGGGGTTGCCATACATCTGGAATTTCCTGTCTGGATTTTCACTTTTTGAAATATGGCAACCCTACCCTATACATGGGACGCGGATGGTGCTGTGGGTTAAACCACAGAGCCTTGGACTTGCTGATCCGAAGGTCGGCGGTTCGAATCCCTGTGATGGGGTGAACTCCTGTTGCTCGGTCCCTGCTCCTGCCAACCTAGCAGTTTGAAAGCACCTCAAAGTGCAAGTAGATAAAAAGGTACCGCTCCGGTGGGAAGGTAAACGGCATTTCCACGCGCTGCTCTGGTTTGCCAGAAGTGGCATAGTCATGCTGGCCACATGACCCGGAAGCTGTACGCTGGCTCCCTCAGCCAAATAAAGCAAGATGAGTGCCGCAACCCCAGAGTCGGCCACGGCTGGACCTAATGGTCAGGGGTCCCCTTACCCCATACATAGCTGTCAACTTTTCCCTTTTCTTGCGAAGAATCCTATTCGGAATAGGGGATTTTCCCTTAAAAAAAGGGAAAAGTTGACAGCTATGACCCTATACCATAATGGCATATAGATAAAAGGATTTTTATTATGTTTGGTTTGGCACTTTACATTAAAACCAGAGAAAGGAAAACACCAGCTGCTGGGAAGCTACGTGGGTAGTTTGATGTTGTGCTGTCCAGAATATACAGGGATTCTAGGAAGAAGCAATAGACATGTTAGGGTCAAAAACCACCTGTCTGCGAATTATGCAGCTCATCCCTTTATAACCTCCACCCAGAAGGATTTCAATGGTGAGCATAATGGTGCCAAAAGACCCACTCTCATTCTTATTTCTTCAGCATAAGACACTACAAGAGCATTGGATATGAGCCATAAACTATTGTGTAAAACCAATGGTGAATTAAGAGAGTTTTCCTGAATATAAGCTGGCACAAAGGTAAATGGTTTTGCGGACCATTATCCATCTGGCCAATTGAGCTATAGCTAGGTCAGCTCCCACATCTCTCTCCCAGACTGCCTTCAAATCCATAAAATGAGAGAACGAGGCTTCCAAAATGACAGAATAAATCAAAGAGACCATG
Source organism: Podarcis muralis (assembly GCF_964188315.1). Taxonomy (NCBI): domain Eukaryota; kingdom Metazoa; phylum Chordata; class Lepidosauria; order Squamata; family Lacertidae; genus Podarcis; species Podarcis muralis. The sequence goes on along the minus strand of NC_135655.1, from coordinate 46,541,676 downwards.
TCCTTCTGGTGACCTCACCGCCAAGCTTTCAAAAGCTATCAGGGACCTCTTTGCTTGACCTTTAATGGTGACATCTGATAGAAAATAGCTGGACTGATGAAGTTTTAACCCATTTTAACTTGAACCCCTAAATCTCCTTGAGTGCTGTAGTTTAGTCACTGGGCAATTGTTGGGAAAATTTTAAGGCATGCACTTAAAACTGTAACAATGAAAGAGAGATCAGTGATGCTTCAAATCAGAGATTTGTCCTACATGAGATCCTGTACACATGTACAGTTGTATGTCTACTTTGTCCAGTCAGATTATATGGAAGCAGCTGCTTGCTTTTTAAAAAAATGAAAATCCATATCAGATTTTTTAACTTTGAACCATTCAATCTTTTTTCATGAACAAGGAAGAGAAAGGAAACCCGCGATGCAGAGCATAGGGCACACAGCTTGCAGCACTTATTGGCAAGGTGTGTTGCAATTTAACTAACTTGGCGTACTGGCAGAAGCCAGCGCAAGGGCTCATGCTAGCACAATGGGGCTTCTTTGCACTTCTCCCATGATGCCTCCCCCAAATCTACTCTGGAGGGTCAGGAATATCGCCCAGAGCAGGGCACAGAGGGAACTTGTGCTGAAGGAACGATCAGAAGACTGTTACATAGAATTCCCCTCCTAATTTCCCAGTATGTCCTTTTAGGGTGGTCTTCAACCACGATTTACTCCAAGTACACCCATTAAAATTCATGAACACGACCAAGTTAGGTCCATTAATTTCAAGGGGTCTGCTCCAAGTACAATTTAGCTGAATACCAATCCTGATGTTTTAATCTAGGTATCAGAGCATTTAGTTTATTGTGCTAAGGTTTTGGTTATGGGGGAGGGATGGTTTTTACTTGAAGTAACAAAGCTTCATGTGAGATAAACAGGAGTTACTTACCAGGGACTAAGGAAGGTGGCGGCTGAGTGGGGGGTTAAGAACAAAGCACCTATCTGTAATGTTGTCAATTGATGCCCCAGTGTACCACAGAGTATAATCTCTTGTGCTTCTACGTCTCAGAGGATTTAGGCATATTTCTGATATAACTTAGCCCTTCCATATATTTTTCCTTGAGCAAATTTGTACCTTAGATATTCTGTCGTTGATCCTAAAGGCAAGTGATGGTCTGCTGCACTCAGTCGCTCTGAATAAATTTCCTGGCTACAAAAGGCCTTCAAGATGAGATTGATCTAAAAATGTGGGATTTTCTTCTGATGCTCACTCATCTATTGCACACAATAATAGGTTGCCTGCTGAAAAACTGTCTTGACATTAGAAGTAATGAACAGGATATTTGTTTTGTTCATAACTTACCAGAATGCTGTAACCCATGGCCTCAAAAGCAGTGAGCAGAAAATGGATCATAGCTCAAGAGACTGGTCATTCACAAACAAATGTTTAAGATATTCTCAAATCTTTTCCTACATTGTCATAAAACCCCTATGAGACAAAACCCTGTGGGCGTTTTATCTTCCATTTCCTTACACACAGTCACTACGTCCCTCAGGAAATTAAAGGCATTTCTCGACCGGATGCCACCAACAGTTTAATTAAGATAGTTTCTGAAGTCTCATTTAATTATCTAAATTGATGACAAATTTGGCAATTAAGGAATTTATCTAGGTTTCACTTTGTTGAGCAGGGAGGGAGAGAAGGGATATGGGGGCATGTCTAGCAACTGCTTCTACTACATAACACCGCTTTAAAATTGTGTGGTTTAGTAGTAGCAGTAATAAATTATTATTTCTACCTCACCCATCTGGCTGGGTTTCCCCAGCCACTCTGGGCGGCTTCCAACAAAAGGTTAAAAATACATAGAACTAGGGAGGACTGGGATCCAATCCTTGTTCTGCTAGGTGGTCTCAGAACACTATTGCTCAGTCTAACATTCCTAACTTAACTCACAAGGATGTTCTTTGAGGATAAAATCCCAGCAAGGCTGTCACAAACTTCGTGGGGAAAACAGAAGGATACAAATAATACTGTTATGAGTTTGTGGGTCCCAGGCCCCTTTCCCCTGAATACAGCAAGCGTTAAAATCTAATCAAGCCTTCTGATCCCTAGGTCCATCAAGTGTTAAAATATAAGCCAGGCTAGTTTCCTGTTGGGCCATTTAATTACAGTGGTACCTCGCAAGACGAATGCCTCACAAGACGGAAAACTCGAAAGACGAAAGGGTTTTTTGTTTTTTGAGCTGCTTCGCAAGACGATTTTCCCTATGGGCTTGCTTCGCAAGACAGAAACGTCTTGCAAGTTTGTTTCCTTTTTCTTAACACCGTTAATACAGCTGCGACTTGACTTCGAGGAGCAACTCATACCACGCGGTGTGGTAGCCTTTTTTGAGGTTTTTGAAGACTTTGGTGATTTTTGAAGCTTTTCCAAAACTTTCCCGACACCGTGCTTCGCAAGATGAAAAAAATCGCAAGACGACAAAACTCGCGGAACGAATTAATTTCGTCTTGCGAGGCACCACTGTACAAATGAAAGGGGGCTCTGTGCCAGACGGCAACTGGGTGGGGTCCCTCTTTCAACTCTGAGATAGTTAGAAGGGCAAAAGCCTGAGTTTAGAATTGAAAGGGGCTAGAAGCAAAGCAGCAAGCTGCAAAGCGCGGTCAGACAGCAATGTTTGATTTCTATTTGAATCCAAAGCTGTGGCTATGGAAGAAGCAAGACTCTTCTGGGCTGCTGATGCTGTGAACCCCTCCATCGTAGGTTCATGTTCTATATATGTGTATGTGTAAACAATATATCATGAAGACACCACAGATTCCACTGTGCCTCATTCCAAAAAGAAACATGAACTCTGGCTAAGTGCTCAGAACTCTTAGAGATAGGAGTGGCATGCAACAATACTGGAACACAAAGCCCTGGTTCCAAGGGACAAAGCCAGAATACCTCAACTCTATTCCTCAAATTTCTTTTGGAACTTACCCAAACAACTGGTACACCTATGCCCCAGCAACATGTCACCTTCCAAATTGGGGTGGGGAAGGCAGAAGCTGCAGAGCTATTGCATGAAGATAGTATCAAACACACATGTAATGGACTGTGTATGTGGCATGTGGAAGCGGGTTAGCTTTGCTACAAAACTATGGCTCATTCGTGGGTTGTTGTTTTTTTTAAAGTATCAAGGGAGATAAGCAACATGAGCAATGGAGCATCTAGTCTTCAAAGCTCTAAAATAAAAAAAAAATTAAAGTTCACAAAATGTCAAGCCATTGCTTGCTTTTTAAAGGTACCAATAAAAACAGCAAACAAATTCAAGTCTGCTCACTTTTCAGCACCCCTTCCTAGAACTTCTGGTGCTTGCTCACTTCCCTAATATACTAAAGGCAAAGTATCTATTATCTTCCGCAAAGCACCAGTTTTACCAGGGCCATATTCAAGGATGCTGTTGCTCTCCAGAGATGCTCAGTTTGCAACGTCAGTCTAGCAGTTGGATCTCAAACTAAAGCAATCGCGAGAGAAAGTTTACATAAATAATAAGTGTGTATTAGTTGAAAGATGCCTGCATTCTGATTCATGAAACTGATTTATTCCCAAGAAGTAGTTGTGGAAAAATAGTTTAGGTTCAAAAGTAAGGAAGTTTCATACACCCACCAAATTCACATTGTTTGCAAACCTAATCGAGGAGGATTGTAACCACTGGGAATTAAAAGTTTAGCTCCTCAGAGAAATTTGATTTCCACATGACTTGTTCAAGCTAAGGCTGCAACAGTTCACAGAGTCCCTAGAAAAGCTTATAGATATTCCCTACACACCTGATATCTTCAATTCCTTTAACATCTCAGTCGAATAATCCTAGTTGCTGGGTATAATCCAGTGAAAAGTCTAATGGAGCTGCAGAATCAATGGACACAATCTCTTCAAAATGTATTACTGCAGAATCAAAATCCTTGCAGATTCATCAGCTATAGCTGGAGATCCTGAATACTCTCCGTGATCCCTTCAATCTAAAACACATTTTTGCCACCTTTGGGTTGCCTGAACATACTGTAGATAAACGTTCCTTTATCAGCAGTCACTGTGAAACAGCAAACAGCAGCAGAGCTTCATTTTTTGCTTATCAGACTGTACAGAACTGCAGAAACCCTGAACAGCTGACTACCTAAGTCCAAGTGATGCAGAGTTCAGTGTATTTCAAACTTTGTTATCAACAGATCAAAGTAAACCTCTCCAGCTGTAGCATTTGGTCTCAGATTTAAGTATGGGGGACCACCAAGGAGGGGGGCCAACCCTGAAAAATGACCACTCTAGTAAAAAAAGAAGAGTGAAATCTGAGTAAACCATCCCCTCCCCACAAAGTAAAATATTTGTATGTGTAGTGATTTAGCTTAGAAAAAAGGTCAAATATATAACATTGTGCATGGTCTGAAGAAAGTGGACAAGAAAAGTTTCTCATTTTCTCATATTAGAACCAGTGGACCAGAACTGGACAGATTCAGGACAGACAAAAGAAAGTACTTCTTCACAGAGTGCATAGATGAACTATATAATTTATTCCTGCAAGATGTAGGATGACTACCAATTCAGGAGGTTTTAAATGTGGATTAGACCAATTCATGGCGGATGAGGCTATCCGTGGCCACCACCCAGAACGGCTGTCTACTACAGGGGTGGGCAACATAAGGCCCGGGGGCCGGATGCGGCCCAATCGCCTTCTCAATCCGGCCCACGGATGGTCTGGGAATCAGCATGTTTTTAGATGAGTAGAATGTGTCCTTTTATTTAAAATGCATCTCTGGGTTATGTGTGGGGCATAGAAATTCATTCATTACTATTTTTCAAAATATAGTCTGGCTCACCACAGAGTCTGAGGGACAGTGGACCAGCCCATGACTGAAAAAGGTTGCTGACCCCTGGTCTACCATCTCCAGTATCAGAGGCACTTTGCTTGCCCATAGCATCTGGATGGTCACTGTGAGAACAAGGATGGAGACTCGGTGTGCCTATGGCCAGACCCAGCAGGGCCCTTCTTACATTCTTGGGGATGGGTCCCTGAAAAGAGGGGCAGCTGAAGTAAATGGAATAGATGCCCTCCCTGCCTGCATCATCATAACCATCTTTACACTGTCAACCACTTCCCTAATTGTTTGAACAGGTTGAAAAGGTTAATTACAGTGCACAACGCGATCTAACAAATACACGTTGCAGAAGAGCTGGACATGTGCAATTTGTGACAGCTGAAATTAAAAGTTGGCATGTGTGCTTGCTGGGGCTTGACTGGCATTGCTCTAGAGCAGGGTGGTTCAACATGCAGCCCGGGGGTTGCATGTGGTCTTTGAGGCTGTTTTTGGTGGCCCTCAGCAACATTTGATGCCCTCCTTCATAGTCCTCAAGCCGCCTTCCCAAAGCCAAGTACAGTGGTACCTTGGGTTAAGAACTTAATTTGTCCGTTCTTAACCTGAAACTGTTCTTAACCTGAAGCACCACTTTAGCTAATGGGGCCTCCTGCTGCTGCCATGCCGCCGGAGAAAGATTTCTATTCTCATCCTGAATCAAAGTTCTTAACCCGAGGTAATATTTCTGGGTTAGCGGAGTCTGTAATCTGAAGCATATGTAACCCGAGGTACCACTGTAAAGGAGGTCAAAATTTGGGTCAAATGACTTACATCCCATCCTTCAGGTGAACTTAGATCCTTCAAACTATGTGGTGGAATGCATCTTCAGTTTAAGGGGCAGGGGGAGATGTCTGCTTCTATGCATCAGTTGAGGATAATTCCAAACCAACAGCCCCAAGGCATTTTCATTCCCATGTGTAAGTTTTTACCATATATTATGTCACACAGTTAGAGCAGATTAATTCCAGGATACATGCATGCTGGATACATGCATCACGCTTAATCCATTCTTCCTGATCTCCAAAACTAATTTCATCATCATCTTGAGTTCATCCATTCTCTTTCCCCTTCAGTGCTTTTAAAATCAGTTTATAAGACTGCTTTATTTTCCCTCCCGAGAATATGTGGATTTTTATCAAGTTATCAGAGTCCACTCATCCATGCTTCTCTCTTCTGCCTCCTACATCAACATATTTTTAAAAATAGTCTTAAAATGAGAAAGACCTCCACAATCCGAGCTCACACAGTTTAAAATGGCATCTGCTCCCTACAGTTGCTTCCAGTCCAACCCTCAGCACTTAGCTGAGTCCAACCCTCAGCACTTAGGGTTCTCGAAAGGAGAAACTCATTTGCAATTGACTGCTGTTCTAAGCTGCTTCTGACCAACAAATGTAGTGGACAGAACTAGTCTGCATTTTATAGAATGAATACATTATCTCATAGTTAAATGCAATGCACCATTTGCAAAGACAGAGGGAAGGGAAGCATTTCCAGAAGAGCAGTTGTGTTGATCTGTCACAGAAAAAAAGCAACACAAAGTATTGTGGAACCTTACAGATTAAAAAAAACAACCCTCAAGCTTTTGTTCATTTCCTCCCCAACATAATTTCATTATTTTCAGTTCACCAAATGCACAGCTTATTAGACTTGCTATTTTGAATAATCTAAAAGCCTTTTATGAGACTAAAAAAAAATGCCGATGAATCAATTAATTTTATCAGAAATTGAAATAATTCATTTTTTACAAAGTTATTTAAAAGCTGCAGGTGGTGGGTGCCCTTTTGAAAGTGGCACCCCCCTCACTCTTACCCACAGAGAGGGGCTCCTAAGGCACTGCCTGCTGTTACACATGCGTGTTCTCATTTCAAACCCTACTTTTGTGCAGAGGAGCTTTACTGGTTGTGTAAATTTACAGAGAGATAACAGACAGAACTGCAAGTCCTCCCAAATCTGCAATTGTACACCTCCTCAGCAGGCTTTACTGCACAAAAAGTAGAACCCTGTCCCAACTAATGCGGCATTTCTTCAAGACAGTGAGTGTCATTCTCCCATCTCTAAAGAGGCTTATATCTGTCGGATTTTCATTAGAAATGAAGGGGAATCAATGCTCATTAGTATTAGCTTTGTCAGATGGAGAAGTGTGAATTTTCCTTCCTTAATCAGATTATATTAGGGGAGCTACTAGGAAATTCTGAAAAGAATGAGTTAGTGCTCAGACCACCTTGGTCCACAGGAGAATAAAATGGTTTCTACAGAGCAGTGAGCGCCATCTTCTGGCTACTGTGAACTTTTTAAATTTAAGAGATGGCAAGAAATATTAACGTTTAGGCTGCTGTCCTAACCATGTCTATTTAGGATTAAATCTTAATCAATTCAGTAGGGATTATTCATAGGTAGGTGAGGGTTAGGATTACAGCCTTTCTCTTCTAAATCAATCCAAGAGATGACAGGTTAAATTAGCAAATGCTGGTGAGATTATGCAGCCTGGGTCTCATGGAATTAATAAAAGAAAACTATTTGTTCTGGATTCAATTTGAGGTGGGTGGGGGAGAATGTTAAGCCGCATGGAGTGTTCTGAGATAGGAAGCAGTGGAAGGAGAAGAAAAGTATAGAATAAAAATGAATCACATCAAAGAGTATGGAAGGGGGGGGGGAGGAAAGAAACAAACTTCTGACCAAGTCTGCAAAAGCATGTTGTATGGTGGGGAGAAGAAATGGCTAGCAGGTGGAATGAAGACAATATTTCATGTCTATGCCATTTGAAGATCAGTGTGGGCCATATTTATCCATTGCCTCTACTTAAAATGCTAAAAGCTGCTTACTAAACATACATAATAATAAAATCTCTAGGGCAACAGAAAATATATAGCCTACCTCACCAGGAAACTTTAAAAGATGGAAAGAAAAATGATTCTCCTTACTATATTTGTTTGTCTGCCGTTTGTTTCTGTTGCTATTGATGCTGTCTGCCCTTTGACCTTAGGGGGAGGGTTGATACAAATCCCAAAAATAAATAAACAAATCCTGCGACTATTTACCTGGAAACGAGCCCCACTTGGTTCAATGGGACTTCCATAGGCATAGATCTGGAACTTTTCCCTTCAAGTAATCACTTTTGCTTAGTACCCTTGCATGTGTATGGAGAGCTAAACAGTCAAACAGAAATATAGCGTCTTGTCTATAAATGGACAATCTACTGTGTATGAGGCACATCAGCTGCACAGTAAAAAGTTTTTGATTATGCTTCTAGCTGTATAAAGCCTCTGATTAGCAGTAAAGTAGTATGTTTTAATTGATAAAGCAGTGCTTGTTCAAGAAATATATGCTTTTCAAAACGGGAAAACTTTTTTCAAAATCTATGATTGAAATAATCTTGACTGAAATCTATCCACGGCACTCAGGCTCAAGACCAAAGAGAACACACAAAGGGTGCTCTTCATCAGAAATTACCTGTCTTGACAAAGCAGGTTAGGATATGATAGAAAGCGAGCACAAGGATATAACATACACACAACATCATTAAAGCCCAACATTTCTAGGTAACATTTGCAAAAAAGAGAAAATGAAGCTCTCACTACGCAATTGGTGTTTATAACGGTTTTATTCAAGTTTGTGTGCTCTAATCTTGAGACAAGGCCTAGAATAGCATTACACTGTAATACAATAATAAATGTAGCCATTGAACCAAGCCTGCTTGGCACCCTTCTTTTACTTTCCCATCCCCCACCATACATCCAGGGAGGGGAAGCAAAGAGAAAAGCAAACATATATTATCAACTTCAATTAGCTCCATTTTAATTTAGTTATTATTCTCTAGCATAAATTAAAAATGTATCAAAGGTATACACATAACACATTGACAAAGAACAGAGATACAGTAGATTATGCAAAAGTATAACCTGTAGATGTGTTAGCTACAGTGAAACAAACCAGTCACTGATGCCATTTAATTACCATTTTTAAGCCCCAAAGGGTAAGAGGCAACAGGTTGTGTCACAAAGCTTGTTTTTTTTTTGGGGGGGGGGGTTCAGTCATTCCCACTGCCAGCTTACAGCTGAGCCGAAGTTAAAAGGCAGGCTCCAACATCACTTAACCACCATCACAAAACAAAGAACAGTAGCATTTATGAAGTAAACAGACTGTAATATTAATTTTGGGAGTGGGTTGGGGAGTGCTTTCTAATGCTACTGCGTTAGAGATACTTTTGTGAACATGGCAATTGGGACAAAAGCCCTGGGGGGGGGGCGTTCAGCACAGTGGACTGAATCAGCAGATATCAAGAACCAAACTCTCTCTACAAGGTGCCTTACAAAACATTTGTCACATTGCACCTACACAAACATCAGACGTGAGAGTATGCTACACCTGGGCATGCAAGATCACAGGGACTAGCCTATGAGAAACATCCTACATGCGGAATTACTCCACATGAACACAGCCTTTCAACAAAACATGAATCAGACCCATAAAGGAGACCCAAGCAAATCACCTTAAGTAGTTAAGTGCTGGCAAACATGAGCTCTTCAAGAAAGCTGATTTTGCTAGCCTAATAATAATAAGAATAATAATAATAATAATAGTTGTTTTGGATTTGGCATCCTGATCAAAAATAGAAACACAGATATTAAATTGTTATTAATGTTAAAGTAGTCATCTGCAGAGTTATACAAATGGGATCTCCAGGTATGCACAGCAACCTCCAGAACCACAAGAATTTGGGCTGACAACCTAGGATGCCTGCCTTCTCCTCTCAGGAAGAGCTTGGGAGAAGAGGAGTGAGCACCTTTCACTCAGCTGTTGTGGAAGTAGTGAAGAAACTGCAAGGAACTCTTGCAGCAGAAAATGCAGGGGGGTGTTGTATGATTGCACAGAGGACCATGCAAAGAACAGTTACAAGTAGGAAACTTGCATACTGTGGGCTTATAGAAGAGATTACATACTAGGAAACTGATGTTCCTGAAGGACAATTTCGTGTCCTAAAAGGCAACAGCTTTAAAGAAATGGTGTACTGAAAGCTGCATTTGATGCAGAATGTACAACAGATGCAAAGCTGGGATAGCTCAGTTGGTAGAGCATGAGACTCTTAACCCCAGGGTGATGGGTTCAAGCCCCACGTTGGGCAAAAGATTCCTGCACTGCAGGTTGTTGGACTATGATTATTTAAATCCTAATGGTAATCACACAGTTTTAGTAATGGGCCTGAATTCTTTAAAAAGGTATAGTGCCTAAACATCACCATGAAGTAGGAACAGGGAACCTGTGGCCTTTCAGATGTTCTTGGGCTCCAACTCCCATCAGCCCCAGTCCTCATGGCCAATGGTCAGGAGTTATGGAAGCTGTAGCCCATCAGTATTTTGGGGGCCACGGGTTCCCCAACCCCTTTCCTAAAGTTCAGAGTTCAAGGCCAAGGGCAAGACCCTGCCAGGGCTCGTCTTATTTTTTTTAATGGATGCAATCTAGAATAAGGAAAGTTGCTGACTTCAAATTACAAGTACCAGAGTTAGGAATGAACCACCCTTGACTTGCAAGTGCTTATAACTGCAGTAAGTTAAATGCTAAGCAGGGCTTGACTCTCATGGAGTGAGCCAATTAGACAGTCTACATGTCTTCAAGAAAATATAGTTTATATTGGCTCATCTGGACTGGCATAGAGCACAAACTCACCTTGAACTAGCAGATCACTTACATAGCACTAAAATTGCCGGAGGGGGACTGCTTCCTCAGCATACAGAACTCAATAAAGTTTCAAAGTTGTATAGCCCCACTTCTATTTAAGGTTCTATTTGATATGGTTCAACTTGCACGATAAGACTACACTTCTGCTGCATGAGGTAGCTCTTGGTACAGATGGAGAAACTGAGGCACATATGGCAAAAGTGATTTGCCCAATGTCATACAGCAAGCTGGTGGCAGAACCAAAATTAAACCTGAACTAGCACAGATTTTCAGATTTTTATTATTTAGATGCTAGACAACAATATTTCTACAAGTTTACACGATACCCCTTAAGAGTGACCACTTTTGATTTCTAGTAATGATCTATACCCACTTTTTCAACAGAGATAAGTAGTAAACCGCTATAGATACAATTCATGACATGTCAGGAACATAGGCAAAAGGGATTTACGGCCTAGGAATAAAAAAAGGAAACTTACATGAGAGAGGTTTTAAACACCTTTTTCAAAACTTCAGATAGGTCTTTATTTTAATATGGCAACAATAATTTAAAATCAGATGGGAGAAATAGATCTAATCATAAAAGAGTGTGATAGCAGCAGGGGTCCAGGGATTTTGGCTAGCCTCAGTAGCTTGCCAAAATTCATGCACACCAAAGGTCCTGGAAAGGGCCTTAAATGACAAAATGCTGAACTTTGGAGGCACAGTGTAGTCCTCCTGAAATCTGAGATGGTGGGGGAGGAGATTGCAGAGGGCGGGGTAATAAGCTCTGTTATGCTCTGAGCACTATTTGATACTAGACCAGTGGGATTGCATGTGCTCTTCAGTTCCTGCTGAGACCTGGAGACAAGTATCCCAAAGCGTTGTCATTAAGGTCAAGTGTGCAAACTGTTTCTCTCCACCAGAATCTCTATAATGCTCACTGTGATTTTTCTTTTCGGAATAGCCATGTACATGGTATTGGGGGTGGGCTATTTGTCAGCACAACATTGGGGAGACAAATTGATTATTAAATCTGGAAATTACTTACCTAAATGAAGTAAGATTCAGGGGGGAAAGGGCCTATCCTGACTGGCAGTTTTTCATGCAATGTACTACCAAAATTTATGAAAGAATGCAATGTTTCATATCAAATTACAAGACTGATCATTGTGTTTCACCACTTCCTGGTTGTGTCTCATTAAACTTCACATTTATGTATGATGGGTCCGAGCCAAAATCTCAGAGTCCCACCTCTATTTCTCCACTATCAGAGCTCCACCCTGTTGCCCCAATCCTTTTGCACCACTGCGACCTGAGACATCCCTTTTCTATTTAACATTTAGTTTCAGAAACTAAGGAACAGGTGGCTCCGCCTTTTTTCAGCACGATGCATAAAAAGTATAGAGGTGGGTGCTATAGGTCATTGGCAAGATCCTGAACGCGCCCCCCCCCCAGCAGCCAGTTCTAGTTAGAGGAACTGTATGCATACCACAAATGAGCATTTGTTCTGGGACGTCAAGGGAGAAAAGCTCAATCAAATGCAACAAGAATGCTGGTTCAAACACACTTAAACCTTTATATATATATTCCTGCATTGTAACAGTGTAGACAAACACTGCTTATCGTTGCATTTAAAAGGTAGGAGTTGAGGTTATTACAAAACCCATACCAACAGAGGGTATCTGAGTTCTTGACAGTCAAGAATGGAGGCTTACTTGCCCACATTACTTGTTGCAGTTTAACACTGTAATGAAAATACAAGGAAGACCACAGGAAACCCCACAAAAAGAGTCAGCAGCTCTGTGTAGCTTAGCTACATGTACTTACAAAAGGCCAGGTACCCCAATACCATATCTGTTAGTGGACACAGCACTGTGATATGACCTCAGCAGCATCTCTCTACTTCACCTGTCTTCAAAGTGCATTCTTAGTGCAAGAACTGAATCTAAAGGAGCTTACCAATCCCTTGTGGATTTCATGCTAGGACCAGAACTCTTGCTTGAGTTCATATGCTGCAGGTTTGCGTGTTCTGAGTTCAGTTCTGCATAGCGGCACGGTGCTGTCCTGGCTCTGCCCTTCAACATCCATGTCCAACAGTGTCCGCTCCTCTTCAGGCAATCTGACACGGAAAGAAAGCAGTGCAGGCCTCTCTTCAACAGTGCTGCTACTGCTGGCAAAGCAGGAGTCCAGGTTACTGGGAGTTTCAGTACTGGAGCTATTAGCAGAGGACTCGCCCCTAGCATTACTGGGGGATACAAACCACCAGGGGTCAACCCGCTGCCTGTTAGCTGAAGGGCGTGGCCTAGGTAGGAATTCCAAGGTCTTGGGTCTCTCCAGCATGGAGTCTTGCTGAGCATTATAGCGCCTGGGGGTTGGAGGAAAGATGAGGTTGGGGTCTGGCAGTCGAGGGACTTCATTTGGACCCTGACTTGGACTGGGAGTTTTTAATACACCTATTCCCCCACCAGAAGGAGGAAAAGGGGGGGAAACACAATGAACACAAGAAAGGAAGGGGGAGGAAGGGAGAGAAGAAAGAGAAACCAACTGGTTAGACAACACTGATGAAGAGAGACACCGGGCTCATTAAGTAAACAAAGGGTGATGTCAGACAAAGGATTGATTCAGTTCACCTGATGCATGCAAACCACATGGGAGCTGCAATGATCTTCATGCTGATCCCTGCAAGCTAAAATGGTAGATGTTGGTGGTAGCAAGGCAGCAAGGCTGACAGAGTCTAGATATGTAACTGTCTAAGGATTGTTGTGTAAACGCACAATATGCATCTCTGTACCTCCTTTTTCCTTTATTTTTCTTCCCACACCAGCATCTTAGTGCCAAAGTGCAACCAGCAGTATGGATGCAGCCACAGACAGGGAAGAGGACAGCATACTTAACGTTGAAAATATGTTGGATGCTCATAGTGAAACATGAATCTTATGAAGCTAATTTGCTTCTTTACTACAGAAATGTTACAATTACATTTTATTTACCAACTGTTCACAGCTCTTAGGTAGCTGTGTCTACCACTGGCAAACATATCCCAGGGCCAGAGAAAATCGATGAAGGTTCTGAAGGGTCTCCCCATAACCACTGCTGTCTCTAGGTAATACATACGGGTACATATTTTCAGGGGAGGGTATAGGTTTTATAATTAGGAAGTGTTAACTTGTGCCCAGAAGCTCCCGTTTTAGAACCAATTTTGCAATTCAAAAAAGGAAAATGGAGAAGGAAAAGACTCAGCTTGGAATAGATATCTCCCATTTTTAAAGGATGGCATTGCCGTTTCTACTTGCTGAGGAAATTTCACAATTCTTCCCAGAGGGAGTTGTGCAAGTGGCTGGGTCAGTACCAGATATCTTGCACCCACTTCAGTTTGCTTATTATAGTTGGAGCTGTACAGCACTGAAACAGAATGTTAAGGCAGAATGAAGTGGTAGGAATGGTTAATCCCAAGAGATGACAAGTTAATGTTAACTGATTAAAGATTTATTTCCTTGACTGTCTGGATTTCAATCAAATTTATCAGTTAATTTATAGAATTCAAATGAATCTTTGTATTGCAAAGCCTAAAAGGTGGAAGAGAAGGTGAGTTTCCCTTAAACTGTAACTGTAGTTACACCTTTAACCAACACTACCATTCACTGTTTGAAGTAAAACGAATGTTCAATTTCCCCCCATTGAAATAGGGAACAAAGCACTCCTATTACAGTTAACACATCTAGACCAAACGGACTTCAAACTAGAGTCACATTCAAGTTATTCTTAGGAGTGTTACTGAAGTTTCATGCTTAAGCTGCTAGTTATGGGTGACAACTGGAATTAAAAAGTAATCTTATGAGACAAGAAATGTAATTTTATTTTGCCTTTCTTACTGTGTTTTATTGTATTAATTTTATACTGTAAGCTGCCAAATCCAAACCAGATCAGTATATGAATGCTAAATAAAGAAATTAGGCACAGGGGCTGATGCAATATAATTTATATGGCTACAGGCTTTCTCAACAATGTAAGAGTATTTACTTTGCTTTAGAAATTACATTTTATAATCCACCAGACCCTGTGTCTAAAAGGTTTCTTATGACAATAGCTAATATTCAGTTTAGGGAAGAAATGCCTATATTGGACTATTTTGCTTTGATAGTGCAAGCCTGTGTTGAAAATAAATCCCCCATTGAATGTCTATTACACTGTTAGTAAAGGGAATAGATTAGGATTTTATGTTGCAGCAGTGCTGTTCTACCCAAAGTAGTATTTCTTTTGAAATACGGCAGAGGGGATGCTCAGTGACTTGTCATTTACCAATAAGACAATAAATCAAGAAGCAGAAATTCCTACTGGCATGAAATTTAAGCACATTCAAACAATTATGGTGAGAGACTCTGAATCACTTCCAATGCCAAATCTGATGTTATTACATGCACCAGATAGGGTTAATTCAAGACATTTTTAAAATGGGAGAGGAACTGGGTTTGAGGAAGAGAAGGAAGCAATCATTAGGGTGGCAAGAATTCTTGAGAGGAAGAAAACACTTGAGGAGAACCTGGATACGTGCAATTTGTGTGGCATGGGAAAAATGTGTTTAAGGAGGGAAACCATATTAAGGGAAATAGAGGAGGAGGGGAAGCTGGAACTAGCAGCCACACAGGAGGCTGCAAAGTATGAGGAAAAATGACTAAAGACCACACAAAAGCAGCCTTCATTACTCCAGTGGTTGGGGGATTCTTCTCTACTGTCCACCCTACCCATACATGGAGGACACCTCCATCCTCTGTTGTTGTAAGCATCTGTCTGTCTCAAGAGACAATGGACTGCGCCTCTGTGGGTGAAGTCAAACCACTGTGTTAGCAGCACCCAGTGTGTTTGAAGGTCCTGGGCTGCCGATATGACAAGACTCCACTCAGAGCCTCCCTGAGGTGGTCCAAAGGAAAGCAGAACAATACATTTGGCACCAGCTTGGCTGCAGGAGTTGCCAGAAGTAGGCATGCACGGCACTTTCCAACCATCTTAGGGACTCCACTCCAGATTTGTGTAGGGTTTACTCATTAGTCTTGTGGCTAAGACACAAGGCCGCAGAGGTTCAGGATCAGAGTTTTCCTTCTCCTAGATTGGCTACTTTCCCAGGTTGATGAGCCCCACCTACCCCTCACTTCCCTCTACATCATGTGCAGAAACCGCCCTCTTGACTGCTGAATCCACTATTGGTCTCATCCGCTCAGTCCACAGAGCTTGTATTCGCATGCAGGGGAAATCCCTAACTCACTGAGGGTTTGAGACCCTCAAAGTACAGAAGTAAAAATTATACATAGTGCCTCTCGTTTCCATCAGCTATTGCCTTCCTTCAATCTTACCTCAGAGGCAACATCTGCAGGAAGTGCAATGGCAAGAGCATTCACTTTCTGGAGTGCAAGGATGGAAAAGAATAACGTACCTGATCCTAATGCTGCTGCAGAAGAATTCCTGGAAGGGGATCCATTGGCAAACGGACCAGTCACATTTATGGCACCATCAGAGGGAGTCCGTCTGTGCCCCCTTTGCCGGGCTTCAGAAGAGAGAGTCATATGTGTGGGAGTCAAGGACTGGTTGGGATCTCGCTTGAACCTTTCAACACAGATATTAACTAGGGGGTTACTAACTACTGGCAAGGGAGCCTTCACTGTCACGGGGCTGACTGGCATCTCATACACCACAATCTCATCACTGTCTGAGCGTAACAGGGAACGGGTTGAGTTACATTCAGAAATGGAAGACAAAGAGAGAAGGGTCAGGGAGTTGGATGGCTCGCCCAGCAACAATGTGGGCTCCTCTTTTTTGAAGAGCTTCCTTGAAGGTGGGCTGGTGCTCCGACGGGAACGTCCAGCCCGCTGGAAAATACTATCACGTTTCTTCTTCTCTTCCTTGGGGGCATCCAGCTCATCTTGGCTTAGCAGCTGGCACTTGCCAGCCTCCAAAAGATCAAAGCCCAGGCCAGCAGCAGCTAATACAGCCCCACAGCCCAGAAAGGCAAGCTCGCATCGTTTGTGCTGGGAACCTCCACGTTTCAGGCTGTTAGTGGGGGTGAGCTGAGGGGTGCTTGTGGTAGAGTTCATAGGAGTGGTTTCCTCGTTGGCATCACTGGACTGGCCATCCCAGTCCTCACTTCTCTGAAATGGGATGCAGAGGTATGATTGGTTAGACCCAGGTGATTGCTGCATCTTGGTCTCTCCGTTTTTCAAAGAATCACTGTCTTCATTCTCTGCAAAAGAGATACAGACACACACACAAAAGAGTAGGGCTTTAACATTTTGACTATGAGTTTATTGGATTCCAATAAGAGTTCCAATAAGGAGTTGAGATTTGAAATAATGCACAGCTAAAGCAGAAATGAGCCACTTGTTGCTCAAAGCAGCCACACATGTTTCTAAGGACAGCTCCCTTCAGCCTAGCCGCTGAAGCAACACAAACAGAACAGAGGGAGGAAAAAGGAACCCTCCGATATAAAAATCTTGCATGGTTTGTGTGAGAGGGTGTGTGTACACACACACACATAGCAACTTCTCTCAAAATAGTCCACCACTTCAATGGCTCATATATATCAAGGAGAAAACACCTGAAGGTGAATGACAGCACACACATCTACCCAGCGAACTGTCTGAGGAATCACATTTTATAACACTGGAATTTAAGTTTTTATTTTACCATTTAATCACTATTTTAATAGTGTGTTGTGCTGACTATGTGGCTTACTGTATAGTTTCTTATTGTTTTAAATAACCATGTACTTAAAAGCCATAAATGGCTTTGGACTCAGGTAGCCTTTCCCCACATGTACTTGACTATGCATTAAGTTAATTGTTGGACATCCTTATCTGAGTGTTCCCAGTTTCTGAAGTGACCTGATAAATCTGGGAGGGGAGGAGCAGAATTGCATTTGGTCCCAACCAGGCCAATGGTGTGAACAAAACTTTCATGATACTGTACATTTTTTTAAAAAAAATGTGCAAGTCTTGAAACTTTAGATTACAGAAGCAGGTTCTGAGGTTTGCTTTTTTGTAAGAGGTAAGTGTTGGTGGACAGAAACAAACATGAGATTGAATACAGTGCATTTAAGAAATTCATTTAACAGGTACTTACCCATCTCAGTTAGGCTTGTAAATCCTGGGAAAATGACTGGTGTTCTCTGAACTTTTCCTAGATTTGGCGCACTAGATGACCACTGTTTGGATCCATCCAAACACTTTAGACTAAAGTAAAGAGAAGAGAAGACACATTTAAATGCAGATACTTTATTTATCTTCTCATTCTTAACTATTCTAATCTATCACAAATATTAGTTTATTTAGAAAAATAAGCTACCATGGCGACATATAGTTAAAAAAACCAAATTCAGTGATATATAAAAATACAGAAAAACAGCAGCATCACATTCAATAACCCATATAAAACAAAGATAATTATTATGCATGCAAGAATATGTGGATGTTAAAAAAAAATATCCCTGGACTCAAAAAGACACAGCATACATCACACTAGCTTTTCTAGCATCTTTCCAAAATGTAGCATTTTGTCACCACCCCCCTAACTGCAGATGGTAGTGGGACTCTTGAGGGGGACTTCTGAGAGCCAAGCCTCTAGTCATTTAGGGCTTTGTGTATAATCATCAGCACTTTGAAATGTGCCTGGGAACAGACCATCAATCAACTGTTTATACAGCATATCTTGCCAGCTCTTCTAGCAGATCCTAGTTAGTAACTTAACAATCATATTCTATACCAAGTGAAGTCAAGCCTATAAAAGCTTGTTTAAAATGTATGGAGGCAGTCCAGTCTTAAGGTTACTAGGGTAACCTTACCCCCAGAGCATATGGTTACCCTTTGATGCATTTTCCATCACACCAGTAAGGCCTAGGGTCAGGTTAGAACATGCCTTTTAGCACACAGCTTTCCAAACTGTCTGTTGCAACACAATAGTGTGTGGGCTGCAGTGTGTAGGTGTGTTGTGTGAATGCTCCCCATGCTCCTCCCAGGGCTGGAAAGGGGTTAGTTTAACCTCTGGTTTGCTAGTAAAAAAAAAAAGGTAAAGGTACCCCTGCCCGTACGGGCCAGTCTTGACAGACTCTAGGGTTGTGCGCCCATCTCACTCAAGAGGCCAGGGGCCAGCGCTGTCCGGAGACACTTCCGGGTCACGTGGCCAGCGTGACATTGCTGCTCTGGCGAGCCAGAGCCGCACATGGAAACGCCGTTTACCTTCCCGCTAGTAAGCGGTCCCTATTTATCTACTTGCACCCGGGAGTGCTTTCGAACTGCTAGGTTGGCAGGCGCTGGGACCGAACAACGGGAGCGCACCCTGCCGCGGGGATTCGAACCGCCGACCTTTCGATCGGCAAGCCCTAGGCGCTGAGGCTTTTACCCACAGCGCCACCCGCATCCCAAAACTGAATTACTGTGTCACAAAAAGATGCATGTCTAAAAAGTGTGTCACCAACACGAAAAGTTTGGAAAGCTCTGCTTTAGCATATTGTACCCTCACAATGAGCCTGTGAGATAAGCCTAGAAAAGTCCAGTGAATTTATGTCAGTTTTAGTTATAACCATATACTCAAAAACTTATTTTCCTTGCAGACCAACCTATTACTGAAGGAATCAGCCTAACAGAAGATGTTCATGTATTGAATATTTGCAATAAAAATTATATTTTATGAATTTGCCTTTGCAAGTGCATTATTCTCTGTTTCATTCATCCTTAGAGATATAAAATTATAGCAAAAGCATACTTGCAATGTTATTTATCATCTCATTTATACTCTGCTGTTTCTCTGAAGAGCTCAGAAAACCTTTGATATGATTCACAGTTGGTTTCTTATCTAGGCAGTTCATAGGGCTAAATCTGTGTACCTTTAGCATTTGAACTGCAACATAAACCTTACATTCAGAGCATTATATACCGCAATTTAAGTACCTAGATAAACATCACTAAGCAGGCGACACATACAAAAGTGGAGTTAGCATGCTCACTTCAAAAATAAGAAAAGCCAAGGTAAAGTATGTAATTTGGTAGAAGGCTGTATTCTTATCCTCCACTCAGTTAGAAGGTTTGTGTTGCATTTCTTGGTTTTGCCTACTACAGGCAAAAAACCCTCTCATATATAGAGACAAAGTGTAGCCTTCATCTTGGTCTTGAGTGTTACACAATGTTCTGGGTTGTCCTTTGTAGCATGGCAGAGCAAATATTGCTTCCTTCATATATGAAAACAGAGGACGACAATTCTTTGGCAAGCCTTAGCTGAGGAACAAAACCTGTGAGTTAAAAAAAATATTCTATTTTCCTGGGTTGTAAAAAGCCAAGGTGGTCACTAGAGGGTGCTAAAAACAATTCAGTCTCTTCCCTACATAGTACAGCAATTAATTTACAATAAAGTAGATTGTACTTTATACCTTGATTCCATAGTGCCCTGGAATAGGACTTACTCTGAGGCATACTGAAAACGAGGGCCTATTTGAGCAGTGGGGTCAAGTATAAATTCCAAAGTATATAAAAATATGTGGCAACAGTGCCCTTCCTGCCAATTCCATCATTGCTGCACTCTTTAAAGGAATCTCTCCCTGCCTGCTCATCACCTTCCCACATGGTCTTCCAGCACCCTAGTGCTTCTTTCCCAGACAGAATAGCATGTTGTTGGTCTGCTCTATTTCTTTCAAAGAGATGCTCCTTTCAGACCATCATAGCAGGACTTCTGAACTATCACAGCTCTCCCCAGGCTTAAAGAGACAGGAGAGGGAATATATTCCCATAAAATCCATTTTTTGTGCTGTGAGTGTTCATTATTTCTTATTTAGGGCGCACAGCCCAAAAATCTTTAAAGACTTTATTGTCTAAAGACCTCTCCCTCCCTTTACAGTAGGGTTGACATACGTCTAGAATTTCCCAAACATAGCCAGGATTTGGCTGTCAGAAACAGTGTCTGGGCAGAAAATGCTGAAATGTCCGGAAAATCCAGACATATGACAAGTCATTTCGGAAGTGTCGACTTTGGTGAATTTCCTTAAATAGCAGGAAAACTGGTTGTTGTTGTTGTTGTTGTTTTTGGGGGGGCGGGGGAGACTCAACAACTTTTGTGTCCGGATTTTCTCTTTTTTAAATATGTCAACCCTACATTACATGAAGATGGAATACTGCACTATTGCACTGAAAAATCTGAATGTCTAAAATGTAATTATAGAACACTTGACATGATTATGTGGAGAGACTTTGGTTTTGATGCCTGACATAAGAAACCAAGTAATTCTTGGTTGGAAAGACCAACTAGCCTGAAACTTGAAAAATCCTGTTCTTAAGAAAAACTCAAAGAATAATCCGCACTACTGCTAGTAACTGCTACTTAACACCGCAATCCAAAAGGAAAGCATGTGAGCCATCTCTCAAATTTGATGGGAGTTTTACTTGCAGAACCTGTTTCATCCACATCCCCCATTTTCTGACCACATATGCCAACTGTGTATCCAATTCAGCAATAAGCATCTTCTAGATTTCACTCTTACATATTTATGAAGGATGTGATCAGCTTTTGGGAGGATAGCCCAAAAGATATAGAGAACTGATTACATTAACAGCTGTCACTTTTCGCAGTGGTACAGTGCTCCTGAGGGTCCTTGTAGTAATCACAATTTTGCCAAGAGAAGGCTTAAAGATGAAGTTTGGCTGCTTTATTCTGAGCAAATGAATCTGAATCATAAAATATTCCTCCGTAATCTTCCCTCCTCAAGGTAATCCTACAAACTGGTTGCAAACGTTACAGGCTGATAAACCACAAAACAGTAATCTGGGAGAATCCACTGCCCGAGGCGCCTCCACTGGATATAAGTCAATTGCACAGACTGAAGGAGTCCTTCTGTTTGTTGAACAGGGCTGAATCCACCCAATATGGTTCTTCCATTATTCCCACCTACCACAACAGCCATTTGTATCAATAGATTTAGGTTCTTGACTCATGTATACTTTATTACATAATGTAATCCAGAGTATGAGAAATGTAACACAAAACTCAATTGAAATGTGTGTCCCTTTGTCTCCTAGGAGAAATAGGTTTGTCCAAATCAAAGATGATACTACTGTATTAATAGGACAGATATTGCAAAGATGGCCAAAGCCCAAAGCACTCAAGAAGAGCTGGATGTTCTGCTTGGGTTTTTTGTTTTTTCCCCAGGACAATTAGATGCCCAATTCTCTCCCAGCCAATTAACAGAAGCGACTTCTGCCTTTCTCATTTCAGGAAAATGCCAGAAGTCCATCTATTTTCTTCTGAAGGACAGCAGGAGGGTCATGGCGAAAATTTTGGCTAGTTACTTAAACAAGCAAAGATTCGTTGAACCTTGTTTTGAAAGTAAGCTGCCATGAACACACTGTTTTTGGCTTCATGGAATATTTGATTGCTATCAAATAGACAACTGCCATTATTTGGCTGGTCAAATGACCAGATGGCCAACCCTATGACAATGAAAGAATAATTTATAGCTTGAGTCAGTGACTTTAGCCAAATTCTCCCTGTCTGCATTCACCTAAGTGCCAGACTACAGGACAGGAAAGAAAGGCATTTCTATACCTAGAAACTGAGTAATAAACATAATTCTGATTAAATCGGGTGGGCAAGGGAGCATGGAAATACTAAGATTACAGAACAATCTTTGAAGTAGCAGAGATGTTACTGGGAAATCAGACTGGCTAAGAGGAGATGTGATTTTGAACATAAATCTCTTGCAGATGAGATAGCTGATTTTGTATGTTTTATGCCTCCAATCTAAAAAAATAGGAGGCAATCCTCTCCCGTGTGTAACGATCAACTAAAGAAATGAAGCTTCAAACACCATCAGATTACATTGTTAAAACTGAGAACAAAGAATGCCAAGACCTTCTCTGAGACAGTTGTTCCTTTGTGGAATAACCTCCACACAGATCCCCATGAGACCATATTGTTGTAGTATTTAAGGGGACATTTTTTTGTTTCAGGTTTGAGCGGGGAAAGTTTCAAGTATTAACACTCAAGAATGTTCTGTTTTAATTTGAACAAGTAGGCAGTGATGTGAACCTTTTTTCTCTCTCTTTTTGCTATCTGCAGTGTATAAATATTATTATTTATTAAATTTCTATACCACCCTATACCTGCAGGTCTCAGGACGATTCACAAGATAAAATCACAATTTAAAAACACAAAATACATAATCAAAATAAAAATAAAAACAAAAACAATCCAATACCCCCCAACACATTTTAAAAGGGCATATTATTATTTATTAAATGCATAATTTATTATTGGAATAAATAACATGAATGTAAACTGCAATGAATGTAAACTGCTTTGGCAAACAATTATACCAGCTAAAGTATGGCAGATTGGTGGAGAAAAAAGGAAGCTGGACTGAGGCTTTATGGCACAGTGGCAGCTAAGATTACGTTTCTCACCCATCCTCGCCTGCTGTTAGCTCCTTATGACAAAGAGAACTTGGGCCCCACGTGCGACCTTTCTTCTTCTGGCCTCTTTTTTCTTCTTCTTCTCCTTCCTCTTCCTTCTGGCATACAGAGTTGCGCCCCCATGTTTTGCAGCTTTCACTGGGAGTTACTGGAAGGGGGACAATAGGACAGAAAAACATGAGCATGCATTTATGCCATTATTTTGTATTACTGCAAGCAAATAATCAGATGCCCAAAGATTTTATTCTTCACCCTATGTTCTTACCCAGCACTGATCAGTACCATACTGACTGCCCATATAATGAAAATAGACTACAGGGGAGGGGAGGGGGTATCCTTACTATGGAAAAGATGGCCATTTGCCACTTTTGATCTTGATTTTTTAAAAGGTATTAAACTAATGGGTTTTTATTTTATTTTAATGTTCTTATGTGGGTTTTTGTTAATTTAGTTTTTTTTAAGCTGGTTTTTTGATTTGAGACCAATAAATTCAATAAAGTATTGTTGTTGTTGTTTGGAAGGGGGTTTGTGGGGAGAAAATTTCGTTTGGGGCCAGATCAGGACCTCTAATTGGGCATCAGCCACCCCACTATACAGGAAGCATTGTGGAATCCTGTCCTAAACAGAAACCATAACCTATTGGCACTTGGCCAAATTTTATAGCAAACCACTTACACTGGATGGCCCTGAGCCTGGGAATGATGGTAGGGCTGGCAGGAGGGCTGGAGCAGCTACTGATCAAACTTTTCCTTTTATCCATCGTTGGAGAAGCCTGTACAGTGAACTTGTGCTGGAAATCTGTTAATAAAACAAGTCCTGATATACTCATTCGTCACTTCACTATGACATCACCTAAGGAAATGAATTCCTTCTTTCTGCTATAGCATTTTAGCAGCATTGTAATATGAAATTAAATTTAAATCCCCAGTGAGATGTACATTTTTCACTAAATGATCCAATATTATTTTTAGTAAATGCACTTTTTTCACACAAGCCCAAGAGGTGGTAATAATCAATATGTCTTTGTTGTCAACAGTTGGAAAGAGTGTTTTGGCAGGTACAGCTAAAATTCTGTTTTCTACTCAGTTATAATAGGCACAGGAACCAGTGCCCAATACCCTGCCTGCTCCCAAACAAGAAGGTGACAATTAAACAAAAATTAAACTGTAGCCTGTAGACAAATCACAATGCGTTTTCAGGTAATCTGCAAGACTATAATAAAGTAAGACCACTGTCACCAAGGGCACACAGAGAATATTCTAAATACATGTCTAGAAGGAAGCTATAGCACACGATTACTGTACTTTGCCGTGTATAAGACTATGTTTTTTTACTCTAAAATAATGTTCAAAATCTGGGCTCATCTTATACATGGATAATATCTCCTCCCATTTTCTTAAATGGGAGTCCCCAATAATAGGGGGTGTTTTACATGCGGGTGTCTTATAGACGGAAAAATACGGTATATGAGTGCAAGACAGAACTTTGTTTAGCCCTGTTATACTGGAACGTACCAGAAGGGAGACTGATGCGATTGCCATCTTTCAACTTGAGCCGGTTTTTCCTGAACTTGCCCATACGTTTTTTCACACGCGGCTTCTCCTGACACAGTTGGTGGATAATTATGTTGAGTTCCCTTTCCAATATGTCAATCTCCCGCTCTGCCAGCTCCTGCTCCCGTCGCCGCAGAAACTCCTCATGGTTCTTTTGCTCAACAGCGGCTCTGGTTAGTTCTTCTTCCCATGTCCGCAGTTCCTGCAAGGAAAAAAGGCAATATTCCAAATTAGAAGTATAATATATTATCTCAGTTGCCCACTGAAAAATGGCAGCAATTATGATTGGTAATCTTCTGCTCTTTAGTTCTAAGGCCTAAGAATGAAAACACTGGAAAAGGTTTACACCAGTGGTGAGGAAATGCATCTGGCTGGATCCTTAACTCTCCCACCTCGTGGGCCAAATTTATCAACCACCTGGTGTCACCATGACATGACGTGACCTGTTCTCCTCCTGTGTGTTGCACAGCACTTTGAAGCCCTGATAATCAGCTGTGTGGTGCACAGCTCTCTGCAGGCCTCAACCATCAGCTCTATCTGCTGATGGATGGCCACACCGACTCGGTCCCGGACACACTGACCAGATGCTTGGAAGCTGTGGCTGGATGGTTTCATGGGAGCTGACTGAAACTAAATCCTTCGAAGACAGAGGTCCTATGGCTGGGTCGGGATGGCATAGGGATGAGGGACCAACTCCCTTCTCTTACGGGGCCCCAATTAGTGCCATTGCCTTCCGTTAAGAGTTTGGGTGTAATCCTTGACACCTCCCTTTCCATGGAGGCGCAGGTTACAGCAACAGCCAAGGTGACATTTTTCCACCTTTGCCGCATCAAGCAATTGGTCCCTTACCTTTCCCATCCCGACCTGGCTACAGTGATCCATGCGACGGTCACCTCCAGGCGTGACTACTGTAATTCGCTCTATGTGGGGCTGCCCTATAAACTGTCCCAGAAACTCCAGCGGGTGCAGAATGCTGCAGCGAGGCTCCTCACGGGGTCTCTGCCATGGGAGCGTATTCACCCAGTGCTTTTCCAGCTGCACTGGCTCCCGGTGGAGTACAGGGTCAGATTTAAGGTGCTGGTTTTGATCTTTAAAGCCCTTCACATCCTAGGACCCTCGTACCTACGGGACCTTAAGGTCCATAAATAGCAACAACCTAGTGGTCCCGGGCCCTAAGGAAGTTAGATTAGTTTCAACCAGAGCCAGGGCCTTTTCTTTTTTTTTTTTTAAATAATTTTTTATTAATTTTCCAAACATGTATTATACACCAACGACAAAACAAAACAAAACATACACACAAATAAACATGTATAATTTCATAAACTCATTTTCCTTCACCTTGTTTCCCGGACTTCCCCATACCCCCCTTTTCAACACTGGCTCCGGCCTGGTGGAATGCTCTGTCTCATGAGACCAGGGCCCTGCAGGATCTGATTTCTTTTCGCAGGGCCTGTAAGACAGAGTTGTTCCACCTGGCCTTTGGCTTGGAGCCAATTTGATTCCCTCCCCCTCTTTCTTTTTCCTTTCTCCTCCTGTGATGAGGCTGAATTTTAATGTTTCAATATTTTAAAGTTGTATTTTAATCTTGTTTTTAAGTTGTATTCATTCAACCTGTTTTTATTATTGCTTGTTAGCCGCCCTGAGCCTGGCCTTGGCCGGGGAGGGTGGGGTATAAATAAAGATTATGATTATTATTATTATTATTAACAGTCAAATGCTGCGATTTGCAAAGGCACACGTAGCACACAATACACAATGCTTTTGCAGGTGCCAATGATCAGCTGATTGATGGTGTCTGCAAACTCCTTCTTGGTCCAGCCACATCTTTAACTTCTCCATGTTTAATTTCCCAGGGATAAATGGGGAGGCCTGGTGAGCCTAACTTGACTCACAGGTCCGCATCACTGTGCTGTCAAGCACTGCAGTGAAATGGTAATCAATGTGCTGTAGCTTCTGATGGTGGTTTAGTTGCGTATACGTATTATCTGAATAATAAGTCTAATTTATTTTTAAAAATAAAAGTCATCATATTGATCAGACTTTAAATATAGTACTACTGGATTATGCCTGTCTACTTCAGTATTCCACTTTTACCAGCAGACTGAGGAAGAAATCTGGAGGAATCACCTTTTTTACAACCTTCCTATGTTCTTTTGACAAGTGCTCAGTCTTCAGATAGAATTAGATCTTTCATGTAGCCAAATAGCACATAGTGTTACACAATATCTCATACAGTGGTGCCTCGCAGGATGAAAAGAATCCGTTCCGCGATTCTCTTTTTCTTGCGGTTTTTTTGTCTTGCGAAGCAAGCCCATTAGCGGCTTAGTGGATTAGCGCTATTAGCGGCTTAGCAGGTTTAGCGGATCAGCTGATAAGCGGCTTAGTTGTTAAGCGGCTTAACGGATCAGCTGATAAGCGGCTTAGCAGATCAGTTGATAAGCGGCTTAGCGATCAGCTGTTAAGCGGCTTAGTGGCTTAGCGATCAGCTGTTAAGTGGCTTAGCGGCTTAGCTGTTAAGCGGCTTAGCGGATCAGCTGATAAGCGGCTTAGCGATCAGCTGTTAAGCGGCTTAGCGGCTTAGCGGATCAGCTGATAAGCGGCTTGGGAAAGGGGGGGGAGGGAAAAACCCCTGCAGGAACTCGCAAGACATTTTCGTCTTGTGAAGCAAGCCCATAGGAAACTCGTTTTGCGAAGCACCTCCAAAACGGAAAACCCTTTCGTCTAGCGGGTTTTCCATCTTGCGAGTCATTCGTCTTGCGGGGCACCACTGTATTTGATAATATCCTTAATTTTAACAAAAATTTGCTTTCAAAATTGAATATTCACTGGACATTTCCAAAAGATGTGAATATTGGCAGTTTCTGCTTGACAAATTTAGACTGTGAGTATACATTCATGCAAACCACTGACCCAAGATGCATTATTTCTACCAGCATTGCAAGATCAGCTCTGATTAAAATAAAATCACTTAATTAATATAAAATACAATGACAACATGCTTAGTATAAAATCAATATCCAGCGCCATTTACCTTTTCTTTGGTCCTGAGTTGGTCAAACATCTCCTGGATCTCAATTTTCCAATCTTCTTGCAAGGAATGAAATGAGTCCTTTGGCATTTCAAAGAAACCAGACTCCTCAATGTTGGTTAGATGGTTTAAAATACTGGCAAAGGAGGGCCTTGAATGAGGGTCAGCATTCCAACAATCTAAACAGATAAAGACAAGTCAGAACAACAATCTACTTCAAAAGTTGCACGGTTGCAAGAGTATTTCTGGGCCATGCCAACAACCTGTACTCTCTCAGTTGTTGATATCTTTAACCCTCTGGTCTACCACTATTGAATTCATATGATTATACCCCATTTGCCAACTTTTTTCTACACAACAGAATCCCAAATAATTTAAATTCTACACTAGAAACTAGCACGTTAGCATTATTACAACCATCTCTAAACAAAACTTCTTGACATAGATCTCTCACATCACCCCTACTTTGCACCCATATTACAAAGCTTTCCAGAAACAATGCTAATTAATGCATACCATTCTACATCAATTACTCACAGGTTCTCAATTTTCTAATTCAGAAAAGTAAATAATATACTCACCATAGTTTGCCCCATCATTCCTAACAGTAAAAAGTTTCACAAAAGTACTTTGAATTTAATAAGGATCTATCTTGATGCCTTTTCATTCAAATATGTCACTACTGGCCTTTCCTACACCTCTGACTTTATACATTTCCTTACACAAATTTGAAATTACCTGAACCAGGGTGGTCCCTGGGCCTTTTTTTTTGGTTGCCCTCAGCCAGATTTGCCCATGAGTGTAGTCATGATTTTGGTTAGGGGGAAGGCTTTTGGGGGGCAGAACCTCAGATTTTATTGATTTGTATTGATTTAGGGGGGCAGCTACCCCCTACCCTCCCACCCTTAGCTACGCCCATGCATTTGACTCCTGCAGACCTTACGCTTCCTTCCCAAAGCCAGGTAAGTGAGGCATTGGGCTCTGGGAAGGACATGTGTGGGCTCTGACAGGGCCATAGAGTTCTCCCACC
The DNA here is from genome assembly GCF_964188315.1 of Podarcis muralis. NCBI lineage: Eukaryota > Metazoa > Chordata > Lepidosauria > Squamata > Lacertidae > Podarcis > Podarcis muralis. The sequence continues at coordinate 46,513,102 of NC_135655.1, read as the reverse complement.
TCCTTTCCAAAGTCTAGTTAGTGCTTTCCCAGCTTGTCTTGTGCCTTGCTTAGCTAGCTTTAGGAAAGCAGTACAAGGGATGTGCAGGGTCAAATTTTGGCCTTGGTCCCCCATCACCTGTGCAACAAGGCAGTATGAGGCCCACAGGTTCTATGTCAAAGCACTCTTGCGGCCAACTTGGTATGAAAAGTTGGGCCGCCCTGATTTAAATACAGCTGAGTTCTTACTTAATATCTTACTTGATTTCTAGTAAACATCCATGTTATTAAACCCACTGATTTCCATAGGGTTGTGCTTATAAAACTTCTGAAAGCATACTTGTTAAAGCAGAATCCCAGTAGTTATGTGAGTTTGTTACCTATCCTACAGAATATGCAAAAACTATGAAAATGAATGGTTTTTGGCGGTCTCAGTTACAGTTGTCATCAGTAACAATTTAGCTTGTTTTTATTTCTACTTCAGTTGTTAACTGGTCCCTGAACAGTGCAGTAAAACAAGATGAGAGAAAGGAAACAAGGCCCTGCATTATTACAGGGTTCTTTTGGCTCACTTCATTTTTATTTCAATATATTCAATAGTGTAACAAAGCAGCATGGTTGTTGTTATTTGAGAGTCATGCAATGCAGAACAGAGAACTACTAATGATCCACACAAACATACCTACATTTAAAAGCCATTTAAATTGGATGGTCCCATGGACCAAGTCCCCATTTCGCTTTGGTTTTTCTTCACTGGGTTTTGGTTTCCACTATTGTGTCATAATTTAAAAAGCATCAGGAACTTCAAGGGCCTCATTTTGGATATTCAGATATAAATATTTATACAAACCTTTAATTAAGAAAAATAATGGTTAAAAATGCAATCATAACCCCACTTATCTAGGAATAAGCCACATTGAATTCAATAGGACTTATTAACAGGAGTAGACATAGTTAGGATTGCACTATTAAGTGGATCAAAAGTGCCACAGAAAGGGGGAGGTGCTACTCACAGCTATCAACGTTTCCCTTTTTTAAAGGGAAATTCCCTTATTCTGAATAGGATTCCTTGCAAGGAAAGGGAAAAGTTGACAGCTATGGTGCTACTTTTTTGCAATGTTTTCTTATTCTTTTCTCCCCTGTTATTAACCAGCTACTGGCAATCAGCAAAATAGACGTATCCTGAAGCAGCATTGTGCCTGCCTCTTTGCATCAGGATTATGACAAGAAAGGAAACATGGCATACTGTAAAACGAAGTGCTGCTGCCAACAAAATGCATGAGTGAGTAAGCAGGATAACTACAATGCAGGTGGCCTGTGCCTTTTCAGTTCCCCAGGCTTGAAACTGTCACAGTATTTGCACTAATGAGGACTGCAGTGATATCCAAAAACCTCTTTAGAGACAAGAAGGCATGTTTGGTATTGTTAGCTTAGTGAAGCCCACCAGCGTAGTTAATGGAAGAACAAAATAAAAACTGAAGTTACACAGTGAGAGAATTAATGGGTTTGAGCAGCACTTTATAAAAGGTCTGAAGTTATAAACAGGATCTTCATCTAGTTTTATTATTTAAAAATCTTGAAATAACTGCAATGCATTCCTCAGTTCTAGTAGAAACCACAAGAAGCCCTTTTGTATTTAAAGAAATAATGTCATCTCTATTCTCAACTTATTTTGGTTTTAAAATTAAGACTATTGGCCTATTGCTATAAACTTAAAATGTTCAGTATTTTCTTAGGTTCTCAAAAGTGAACACAACGTATTATATAAACTGCATAATAAAACAAACAAGTGGGGCCTGCAACAAAACATTACAGTGTGGAGTGCTTCCGTTCAGGGCTCCAGACAGCTACTAACAACTTCTTAAAGCACAATCCATACCACCTCCAATTTTCTATTTCTTGCTCTCATCAAATCAATGTTCTATGCCCACTGAGTATGCTCAGCCTTTATTGAATGGTTTGGGGTGTTTCCCCCTCAGCTTCATTTTTTTCTTTCCCCCCAAACTTCTGGAAACCTTGGGTTCCTTAAGCTAGCCGACAAAAATCTTACAGTGCAACGCTGTTTATGTTTAGTCAGAAGTAAGTTAAGCTGTTCAGTGAGATTTACACCAAGGTTAAGTATACCGAAATATTTTTCTGGGCACTGTTGGGGGAAAATGTACTCATGTCAAAATTCAGAACAAAGATAGTAATTCAAAAGTCGTATAAATGTAATTGCTTTCATGACAGTATAACTTGCCAACTGAGAATTGTAGGTTTATATATGCAGCCTTTAGGAGTCAATAAAGGATTACATCAAGTGCAACTCAAATCTTGGAACAATATTTACTAGGTGCTACCCTCTCACGTGCAAAAGCTTCATCCATATAGCAATCTGCTATTGCAGCAGAATACATACAGTAGAAGAACAGCTTTCTTAAGAACATAACAGACACCTGGATCAGGCCAATGGTCTATCTTTTCCAGCATCCTATTCTCACAGTGGCCAACCAGAGGCCTGTGGGAAGCCTGCAGACAAGAGCACAACAGTATTCTGCCCACCTGTCATTTCTGGAAACTGGTATTTTAGTAGTCAAAGTAAACAACATGCTACCTACTTGGCTGAAAAACTACAGAAGCCAAATTGTTTTGCATCTTCATAAAATCAGTATTGTACTGAACTGTGTCCCAATAGTAGCATGTATCTTGTCAGGTCCAATGCAGTCAACACTTACCTTCCATCAGTCTGGCAAAAGGTTCCGGGCAGGTTGAAGGGATAGGAAGGGCAAGTTTATTCATGGCAACACCATATGCTACTGCTAGGCCATCAATTCCTCGAAATGGTACTTCCCCAGTTAGTAGTTCCCAAAGCAACACACCATAGCTATGAAAAGAAAAGTTTAATAATGTAATTCTCCCTTAAAACCAGCCAATTCTCCTATAAGTGACAGCAGCAATTAAATACACATGGATGTAATGAATGAGTTCTGTGGAGATGTCACAGAGGGGATGGTCAGATCCTGAGTCATTTGGGGAGCTGGATGAACTGGTAAGGGTCCTAGGGGAATGGGGGAGGCGAAACCGGGACTCCAGGAAGTGTCTGAACCTAGGTAGAGGGCCTGTATTCTGGAAGATAGACAGGTACATCCAAGCAGGTTGGTGAAGGAAATGTTCCACCCCTGTGACATCAAACATCCCTGCCCAGATACCTCTGCCTCTTTTTGCCTAGGGAGGGAGGAGCCTCCCCTCCTTCTAGGGAGGCAACTGAGAGTAAATCAGATGCTGAGCTGCGCCAACACCACCTTCCTTGACATAGAGACACCTCAGAGACCAAATCTGTTTGCTTGCCCAGTGTCCAGATTATGGCTACTGTGCCTGCCACGATATTCAAAAGGAAGATGCTAGCGGCATGCCACTGCTGGATCAACGTCCTAGTTTGAATTAGCCTTGTGTCTACACCTCATATGTATCTGCTTCACCTTATAACCTGTGCCATGACCATGTACCAATCCTATTTATGAACTGAAGCCTTTGGCAGAAACAGAACTGGGATTTTTTAGTTCTTTGCCCAGCAATGAGGGCCAAGATAATGTACAAAAGGTTAACACTATAAATATAATACCTACACTATAAATATAAACACAATACTTGGAACAAAACTGGAACATCGGGTTTTTTAAAAAGGGCATTTTGGCATTTTACTGATTTGGTGATTCCAAGTTTTATCACCTTTGACAAAAAATGTATGAGTCAGCAAGTTTCATGCTAGAAAGAAGGGTATCTATTTTAAGTAACTGACGTGAACCTGTGTCTGTTGGTAGTTTGTCTATTCTTAATACAGAAAACTAATGTATAAGCCAATGTACATCTAAATAAAAGTGTAAGAATTTAGAACTAACAGTCAGAAGCACAGAAAAAAACAGTATCAAAAGAAGATGTGGGGGGAGCGATGCTTTGGCAAATCAACTGTTTAGGAATTCTCTTCAACAAGTAAACATAATTTCAAGCACAGAAAGTTAAATTAGGTATCCAGGAGCTACAAGTTAAAATTCCAATGTGTTTAGTGCCAATATACTTACCTCCACACATCACTGCCTTTAGAAAACATGGAGGAACGGATGACCTCAGGAGCCATCCAAGCATACGTCCCAGCAGCACTCATTTTAGTCGTCCTATGCCATTCTCTGGCTAAGCCAAAATCTGTGATCTTCAAGTTCTTGTTGTTTAGGTCTCCATTTTCCACTTTCTCAAGTATCAATACTGGCACACAGGGAGGAAAAAGGTTAATGTTTAGTGAACATACAATTTATACTCAATGCTTCCTCAAAAAAAAAAAAGTCAATTTTTAGATCTTGTCCATAGGTGCAGGGTTGGGTGGGGTGAAGAAGTGACAGAAGCTCTGCTACTGCACATGTCACACTGAATGTGTCTAAAGTATAAGGGTAGAGGAGAATTTCATTTGCTCAGCATTTTTATTTAAGGTTATTTTTAAATTGCTTGATATATAAAATCTCTAAGTAGTGTATATCAAATTATGAACACAAATATTACAAAAATATACCATAAAACAATCAATACAGGCTACTGATAAATATGCTATTATCTGTACCATCATTAAATCATAATCAATACCATTCTTAAGCAAATCAACCTAATTCACATCTCCCCTAATGGGAATGTAATAGACAAGAAATGCACTTATATTACAACTCTATGATTCTATGAGATAGCTATGAGAAATATATCTGGCCTCTATGAGATATCCATCTCTACTAAAGAGGCTCTCTGGAACACAGACAAAGTGGGTAGAAAGTGTCATTCCTGGCAAGCAAAAAGCCAGGCTGAGAACTAAGACACCAGCAAAGCAGCAGGCTGTACTCCTATGAACTTCCCACTATACTATAAGGACAAATACCCAACATCAAGACACTGTATGGTAAAACATTTGAATATTGCAAACTTACTGGGAATTTTTAATAACTTTGAAGATTAAGATGATGATTAAATCACCCTTTATCCAAAGATCACAGGGTAGTTCACAACATACACAAAATAAGAATACAAAATACATAATAAAACAAAAACAGCCCCAAAGACATTTAAAATGCCATAGAATGTTAATCAGTCAAAGGTCTGGTTGAAGAGAAACATTTTTGTGGTAACTCCTGCAAATCGTTGGATATCTTATTTATAAAGTCTGAAAAATTTCATTTTTTAATTAGATTTGTCAAACAACAGATGACACTTTTTAAATACCTTTCTATAGAGGTAAGATGGAGGGATAGAAACAAAGTTTTCACTTTAAAATAGTTAATTTTAAAAATAAAATAAAAACTGATTTAAATTGGGGGGCAGGATTGCAAACATTATGCTTTGCTTTTAAGATACAAAGCCTGAGATTGAGAGAGCCCTAAATCTATTTGCTTTTTCTACAAATCTCATCCACCAACTCAAGGCATTCTCAGGCTGTCAGTCTTAGTAACAGCAACAGAACTTGAGGGAAAAGAAGCTCTTTGGGTATACAAGGCCCAAGTCATTAAGAGCTGCATAGATTTGAAAACTGTGTCTTGAGTTGTACCCAGGAAAGCTATAGGAATTTGAAGCAGACACTGCAGCACTGATGTAATCTGCTCCTTACAAACCACTCTCTGGCAGGATGCCAAGCTATGTATACCTCAGCCCAGTGTACCTGAAGGAGCGTCTCCACCCCCATCGTTCAGCCTGGATACTGAGATCCAGTTCTGAGGGCCTTCTGGAGGTTCCCTCACTGCGAGAAGTGAAATGAATGAATGAATCTTTATTTGCGTCAGCCATCGGCCACAGCAATAAAACAACAATACAGTATACAAAGAATAGAAATAAAAAGTCAATTATATAAAATACATTTTAGGGTTTTGAAACTGCGAGAAGTGAGGTTACAGGGAACCAGGCCTTCTTGGTAAAGGCACCCGCCTTGTGGAATGCCATTCCATCAGATGTCAAGGAAATAAACAACTATCTGACTTTTAGAAGGCATCTGAAGGCAGCCCTGTTTAGAGTAGTTTCTAACGTTTGATGTTTTATCGTGTTTTTATTATTCTGTTGAAAGACACCCAGAGTGGCTGGGGAAACCCAGCCAGATAGGCAGGGTATAAATAATATTTATTTATTTTTTTAATGTACCAGTTGAAGCCAGTAAATGGCGCCTTGGGGACAACACTCTACAGCAGCCAACCTGGAATTTTCCAAAGGCTCCAACTCCCATCAACCTGAGTGCCAGCATTGCCAGTGGTAAGGAATGATTGGAGGTGCAATCCAAAGCATCTGGAAAATGCCAGGTTGGGAAACGTTACGCTACAGTAGTCCAACAGGACTTCAAGTTTACAAAAGAAACAAATGAAATCCCTACTAAATATTTCCCTGTGGTGCAGTTCTGTTATCCCCAACCTATGCTTTTAAGATTGCTCAGTTTCCAGAGTCCAATTATGGCCACTTTGGCTGCTTTCAGTTTCTGGCCCCTGGGCATTATTTTGGTTAAAGTACTGCACTTGAAGGGACGCGGGTGGCGCTGTGGGTAAAAGCCTCAGCGCCTAGGGCTTGCCGATCGAAAGGTCGGCGGTTCGAATCCCCGCGGCGGGGTGCGCTCCCGCTGCTCGGTCCCAGCGCCTGCCAACCTAGCAGTTCGAAAGCACCCCCGGGTGCAAGTAGATAAATAGGGACCGCTTTCTAGCGGGAAGGTAAACGGCGTTTCCGTGTGCGGCTATGGCTCGCCAGATGCAGCTTGTCACGCTGGCCACGTGACCCGGAAGTGTCTTCGGACAGCGCTGGCCCCCGGCCTCTTGAGTGAGATGGGCGCAGAACCCCAGAGTCTGGCAAGACTGGCCCGTACGGGCAGGGGTACCTTTACCTTTACTGCACTTGAATTAGAAAATGCTGGGCATGCCATGCACAAAATGGCTCCCATGGAAGCATGACATAACACAAATTAGAGAGACAACAACCCCAATAGCTGACTTCCCATGGTAAGCATAAGCTTATGCGCTGCTAGCCCGGATTATGGCTCTCTCTCTCACTTTCATATGCAAACATACACAAACAAAAACAAACACACGCCACACAAAAAGAAAAGCTGAGAGACTGGAACACCTGCCCAGAGTGCCAACAGAAGCCTTCATAGGCACCATGGTGCCCATAGGCACTGGATTGGTGACCCTTGGTTTAGAACCTAAAATGGTTGAAGACAACTGATCTAGGCCACTAGGACCACACATAGAATTGTAGAGTTGGAAGGGACGCCGAGGGTTATCTAGTTTAACCCCCTGCAATTCAGGAATCTCAACTAGATCATACATGGAAGATGGTCATTATATCTCCTCTCAATATCCTCTTTATCAGGCTAAACATACCCAATTCCCTCAACTGTTCCTCATAAGGCTTGGTTTCCACACCCTTATCATCTTGGTTACCTTCTGCACACATTCCAGCTTGTCATATTCTTCTTAAATTGAGGAATGAGGACATGATGGGACCTTATGGAATAATGAATACCCATTAATGAAAGTCCTTTCCATAAGATCCTGTTCAAACTTAACTTTAGTGAAAAGCTGAGATAAAGCGATATTCCGTTCTCTTTAACCTGAAATGCTTCCATTTACACCAACAAAATGCCAATGTAACTGCACGCTGACACAGATATGTGACTGCAGATATTTTGGATAGATGCAGCTAAACAAAAGCAGATTCAAAGCCAAAGCTCCATCTACAAACTTCTCATCTAAAAGGCATCTTACCCAAGAGGGATCACAGTGATCCTGCAAAAGAATCCTTTGGCAACTTGCATTTCACTGCACTTTAGTTGCCTGTGCTGCTTCATAGTTATCCATTTTTCATCTGCCTCTCCTATTGCTGAAACACAACACCAAAATGAATTGTGATAGATAGTAAATTGCATGCAGCGATGTCAGCAAAATCCATGGAGTAAGACAGAGAGAGGATACTGAGTAGCAGTAAGTTCAATGCAGTTTCAATGAAGCATATTTACTCCTTTAAAAATGATATGAAGCTGTTAGAAAAACTAGCAGAGCCAGTTAGAAAATATCATCATAGGAGGACCAACTAAAATATTATAGAGTAGAAAACAACCTCTGTCTCAGTTTTCATGGCTGAGGCACTTGGAGAAGGATGCCAATTATTTCAGCAGAATGGCAATATATGGAAAGCAAGCATTTCTTCAGGTATGCTTGTAACCATAAGCATCAGGACTCTGGATAACTTAATCCTTCCTCCTGGGTGGAACCAATAAAAATCACTTTTTTAAAAGATAAAAAATATATATATATTCAAAATGGCGAAGTCACTTCTGGTAGAAACAATGTTGAGACTAGGGCAGGCAGGGGAAAGGATTCATTTCATTGTTTTATATCCCACCTTTCCTTCAAAGAGCTCAAGGCAACATACATGCACCCTCACCCAAATTTCATCCTAAAACCCTGTGAAATTAGTCCACATCTCTCAGCCTAATTTACCATTTAGTAATCTCCATGGCTGAGTAGAAAACTGAATCAGGATCTCCCTAGTCTACTATGACATTCTAATCACTACATCAAGCTGCCTCTACAATGATTAAACTCTTACTCCCCATTTCCTGATGCTGCTTATGCTACCCACAAAGGCTATTATTTACATTTTTTATGCTTGCAAATGTTTAATGAATTCACACAATTAGCATCATATTAACTTGGGTAATTAGGCTCCAAATTCATTCAATATAATACAAGGTAGGGCTCCAGACACCTTCCTAAACTTTGCTACAGAACTATCTGTCACCAAGTAGAAATGGATATGAGTAATTTTATCCTCAAAATCTTTAGCAAACATGTCACAGCATACTTCTGAGGGTTCTTTCACCTTGACAATCCATCTGTGAGACTGTTAAACCACAGAGAAAAGTTCCAATGGATAATGCCCTGAGAATACGCACGTAGTGGAGAAAAACTGTTTTTCAACTCTATTATTGCCACAAAGTAGGTTAAAAACGAAAACTCTGTTTGGTTGCATCCTCACTGAGTTTTGGGCTGGTTCATAGCCCCCAGTTCACTGGTAAAGTAGGGTGCCAATCAGACTTTGTACATGTCTGCATTATAAGCTATGTTTTAAGCTGTATTTTAAGCCGTATTTTAATTAACTGTTTGTTTGTTTGTTTGTTTGTTGTTTTCTATTATGTTTTATTGTAATTCATATTTGGTGTTAGCAGCTCTGAGCCGAGCCCTGGCCGGGGAGGGCGGGGTATAAATTAATTATTATTATTATTATTATTATTATTATTATTATTATTATTATTATTACTACTACTACTACTATTATTTCTTGAATAATATGAGGAATTAAAACAATAACAGGAACTGAGAACTGTTATACTTAAGCTGTTTTAGGGCAGGTGCTACCAATTTGTCAAATTCTACCTGTGCTTATCAGGTATGCATTTCATTTTACAACTAAGGAAGTTCACAACTGTTCTGTTGCAATACTTAAGTCTGTAGCCCTAAAATTTTACATCAACATTCTTACTCTACCAGCCTGCTACCATGAAACACAAAGTTGTCAACATATTAAAAGACATGCACTCTAATTATCATGTATAGAAGGTCCTTAACTATCCTATTTCAGAAATGGCAATTCAAACATTAAGATTTTGTGCAACAATATGAAAGCATTAGAGGTTGAGGAGTCTTCCCAAAGCAGTATGCAAAGAAATTAGAGCTCCTATTCACCTGTTCTTAAACAGATGGAATTAGTTTGGTAGAACAATTTCTGATTACTCCTATGGAGATTAATCAGACACTTCAAAGAGGAAAATAATGCTTAATATATAGGTTAAATTCCAGTTTGGCAGCCACTTTACACAGTAGACCTACAACTTACACTCTTTTAACCTGTGCGCATTCAGCTTTACACGCCTAGCAAAAAATAATGTATTTTTTTAAGGGATGGACGTCCAGGAAAAAAAGACTTTGGCAATCCCACCCACCACTGCACCCAATGTGTTTGACTATATGCAATTTTAACTTTATGTGCTAGCCCCAGAACGTAACCCCAGCATAAGTTGTGGGTCTACTGTACAGTACTGGAGACATACTTGTTCTAAATTAGAACAAGCCCACATTTAACCAATTATGAACTAAGAACAGGAATATGCCAGTTTTGCAAGTGAGTTCACAGAAGTAACTCTTGCTCACTTACCTACCAAGTGTATCCCCATTGTAACTTAATGACAATCCTTACCTACTGCAGGTGACCACACAAGTGGCTGTTTAAGAGCCTGAACCCCATCTTCAGAAACAAATTTGGGATGAAAATCCCAGCAGCTAATTTGTTATTGCAAAGCAGAACAGAGTTATTTGCAGGTGAGAAGTAGCAAACAAGTGCCTAAACTTTTTCCTGTACACTTCTTCCCAACCAGACTACCTGGTACTCCAAGATTCACATCAGTTGCCAGAAAAAGCTAATGATATTATTTTTCCTAAAGTGTTGCCCTTAAGATACTTTTACTCCTATATCCAGATTCATGTACTGTGGAGAAATAAAACGAAGACAGAGAACTTTGAAAAAATGTATGTCTGCTTTGCAACTATGAGGGACAGAAACTGGATTTAAACAAAAAATTGTGGCCACTTTGTTACACACTATGGATAAGGACATGTCACAGCTTCTTGCTTGTAGTGGAATTTGTCACATTCACTTCATGTAATATGGCAAAAATAATGCTACTGAGCACAACTGTTGTAGCCCTACTATACTTTGCTAGAAAACCTATTTGGTCATGTTTTGCAGTTTGATATTGAATTTCACAGATATTTAACTAACTAGTTTTACAGAAAAAAAGGTTATTTAGTCACATCTCTTATCCAAAGTTGTGAAAATGTGAACACATCTTATGAAGCACTTATCTGAGCACTGAACTAACTAGTTCATGTAGATCTCTCCTTGATACAAGGAGCAACAAATACCTAAATGGTTCTAAGACAAAATTATTTCCAAGGTCAAAGAGATTTAACACACATTGACAGCTAGCATCCTGCTAATTGTATTGGAAACTGACAGAGAGGAGCTTTGCTAAGAGGTTTATTTTTAATTAGTTACACATCGGCTGCCAACAGTGTCTATTTTCTCCACAGTTAACAAACTTCACTTCTAACCAGCTTAATAGAACTCCTCACAAATTTAAGTGAGAAGCTGGTGTTGCACACACAAATGACAGGAGGGTTCTAACAAAATCAATTTTATCATCCTAGATATACTATTCCAAAGAGGAGGGGAAAAGGAATCAAAATTAAGTTTGTTTGCTTTCTCCTCCACATCTAGGATACCTGCTCACCAAGAGTCTCACAAGGCTATCCCAATTTGTGTTATACTCTCAATGTTACACATTCCCTCTCATCCACATGCTTGATTCCATCTTTCTAATGTGGAAGGAACAGTTACTTATTAATGCTGCTATACTGACCCATATTGAAAATTATCCAGATAGAGTATGCATGAAGTTCTAAGATAGAGAATTTAATCAGAGTAACTCTCCTGTGAAACCGTTACTTAACAAAACATGTGGAACTGCTTCAAATGTTATACTTTTAGTCTATACATAATTCAGGTCCATAATATAGATAACATTAATCTCCTTTCTACATCATTTATTTCAAGAGTAATTTGCTAAGATGCTTTTTACAAATCAGATTTACTCAGATATGAGAGAAAAGGCTTAAGTAACTACCCAGAGTTGCTGCCCAACCATTCTACTGTTGCCAGTCTCACTCCACCTTCTGGAAATATCCTATGGGCTAGACTGGCAGCAGGAGTAGACCAGTATAGTGGTACCTCTGGTTAAGAACTTAATTCGTTCCGGAGGTCCATTCTTAACCTGAAATTGTTCTTAGCGTGAAGTACCACTTTAGCTAATGGGGCCTCCCACTGCTGCCACCGCACGATTTCTGTTTGTCATCCTGAAGCAAAGTTCTTAACCCAAGGTACTATTTCTGGGTTAGCGGAGTCTGTAACCTGAAGCATCTGTAACCCGAGGTACCACTGTACTTGCAGCTTTCATACGGCAGCCCAGTGTTATAGAAAACAGCATATATGACTGTGTTGTCAAAGTAAGGGAAGTCATTCTTTCTTGATCCAAGTGACGAGAAAAGTGGTAAATTACAGAACTGTCTTCAAGGTTCAAAGACTTCATAGGTAATAGAAGTCTTGAAGTCTGGACTCCCAGACTGCTGATATGCTTCATGCTCATAGAAACGGGGCAGAAGGAGAAAAGACAGAAGAGGGGGAAATCAATCTACATCACAATGTTCTTGCCACTACCATTTTTGACATCCAAACAAGCAAGGGCAATTAACCTTCCATCACCTTCACAACTCTGTTCTAAGTGTCACAAGTTTCTCTTAACATACCAGAGATGACAACTGGCAACAGTGCCTTAAAAGAAAGAGTGAGAAAGGAATTCACAATTGTGTTGGTAAAATCTTCAATACAAAAAATAAACTAGGAGAAGGCTGTTCTCTAAACCAGGGGAAAGGAACCATTAGGCCAGAAGCGTCATAGAATCATAGAACTGTAGAGTTGGACGGGACCCTGAGGAACATCTAGACCGACCCTCTGCAATGTAGAAATATGCAGGTGTCCCATATGGGAATCGTACCCGCAACCTTGGTGTTAGAAGAAGAAGAAGAAGAAGAAGAAGAAGAAGAAGAAGAGGAGGAGGAGGAGTTTGGATTTGATATCCCGCTTTATCACTACCCAAAGGAGTCTCAAAGCGGCTAACATTCTCCTTTCCCTTCCTCCCCCACAACAAACACTCTGTGAGGTGAGTGGGGCTGAGAGACTTCAGGGACGTGTGACTGACCCAAGGTCACACAGCAGCTGCATGTGGAGGAGCGGAGACGTGAACCCCGTTCCCCAGATTATGAGACTACCGCTCTTAACCACTACACCACACTGGCATGCACTGTGTCATGAAATACCTTAGGAATTATCCTATAGTCTCCCCATCTCAGCTCGCTTCCCTAGCCCCAATCAGCAGTTGGGCTTAAGTTAACCTTCACATGAGTGGCAAAGTATTTTATCTAAGCCTAATTACAGTGAATGAGGATTTTCAGCTGCTAGGTAAGAGGAGAAAGGGAAGAAGAGAAAGACAAAAAATACATGGCTCATCACCAGTTCTGGCCAAACCCACTTTATCTATGACCTCGCCAATTGCTGACTCCAACCCCATCCATTATAACTCCCAAGAGTTCTCCTCTGGGGAGACAACCCTCATAATCAGAAAGGTTCCCCATCCTTCCTCTAAAGAAGAAGAAGAAGAGGAGGAGGAGTTTGGATTTGATATCCCGCTTTATCACTACCCGAAGGAGTCTCAAAGCGGCTAACATTCTCCTTTCCCTTCCTCCCCCACATCAAACATTCTGTGAGGCGAGTGGGGCTGAGAGAATGTGACTAGCCCAAGGTCACCCAGCAGCTACATGTGGAGGAGCGGAGACACGAACCCGGTTCCCCAGATTAAGAATCTACCGCTCCTAACCACTACACCACACTGTTTTCTTGCCATTCTCTTTTTGTTCATTAGCAGTTCCTTATTTGTTTATTATATCCCACCATTTCTCCAATTAGCTCGCATAGTCTGGCATACATAGTTCTCTGTGCTTTAATTTAACTCCTCTGTGAGGTAGTTCAGGCCACGACACAATGACTGGTCCAATACCATACATTAGGATTAATGGCTGAATGGGGATTTGAATCTGGGCCTCCCCAATCCATCTGTCTAGCCACTACACCACTGGCTCTCTTAAGAGTAAGTCTCATGGGAAGCTTTCATGCCCCTGCCTTTCATTCTAGCCTACTCATCAGTTTTGTCCTCAAGCTTATGTGGATGGAATATATTTCAAGTTACTAACATTTTATCTATGCTGTCCACTTCTCTGTAAGTCCCAACATCACACCCGCTATACTCCCCACTTACTGTTGCTGGACTTCAGATCCCGGTGTATAATAGGAACAATTGCTTCATCATGCAGATAGTTCATTCCTCCAGCAATCTGGACAGCCCAATTCACTAGTATGTCTGGTGGGATTCTTTTACCAGACAGCACTCTATTCAGTGACCCTCCACGGGCAAACTCCATGATTAAGCAAAGGTTAGGTTCCTTTAGGCATACGCCTTTAAGTGCAATTATGTTGGGGTGTTTTAGCATGGCAAAGAGCTTGGCTTCTTGATGAACATTCTCAATAGCCTCACTGATGTCTTCATCTGGATCATACCGAGCTGCCTTGACGGCAACTTCTTCTCCAAGCCAAATTGCACGATAGACCTTCCCAAAGCCTCCAATTCCAATGATTTCCTCCAGAACCAGCTCAGAGAAGTCAATCTCCCGTACTATAAATGGAGAAACAAAGAAATATAAGTTATTTTACAAGATTAAATATTGTCAGTAGATAGCTTCAGCATTATTCCTTGCCTTAAATAATATTATTCTGCCATTTAAATGTAACAGTTTAGGCTTGTGTCAACAAATTCTTAAGCTCTTATTGCTATCAGAACTTGTCTGGAAAAATTGTACCAAGGTAGTATCATTAAAATGCCCTACGCAATTTTGTTGTAAGCAACAATTCTATATACCTATTTTAGGTCATTTTATAATAAAGTTTTATTGGTGGCTTGAATTATAAAGTTGGATATATTCAGCAAAAATACAATGTTTCGTTGCTAAAAAGATACACACGTTTCACAGGTAGCTACAAATATATAAGAAAATATATAAGAAAACAAAATGTATTTCAACTTTTCTTTGCTTGTGCTTAACATGTAGTTATTTCCATCAATATAAACAATTGTTATAGCAATGAAGTTTTTTGTAAAGGCAGACATCTCCCTTTACTATTCTTTACTACTTTAGTTTACCCTGTACTACTCTTTTCATATGAGAAGCATCGGCTATAAAAATGTATAGCTGCCAGCAGCCTAATTCAAGTGTGCCAAATAAACAGAACATTTTACATATTCGTTAACTCGGCAAGTGCCACACGTCAGTACTCATATTTAATGGCACTTTAAGGTTGCAACATGATATAGTACATATACTGCAATAAAACTATGATCAGTATGGTAAGACCTCCCCAGAAAAGGCAGCAGTATTATGAACAATTTGTTTATATTTTAACTCGCCTCCCACCTGAGGTTCAAGGCTGGTTATTTTCAGGTTAGACTACTGCAATGAATTTTATGAAGTGCTGCCCTTGGAGCCTGGTACTATTACACCAGTGTTGCATCAACTGCATTAATTCCCAATTTGTTTCTAGCCACAATTCAGACTACCTCTAATGTTTTAATAGTTTGGGGCCTTTATGCTTGAAGGATCAACTCCCCTTGCATGAATCTATCCACATGCTGAAGTCTACATCTACCTCCACCCTGTAAGATGTGGAGGACAGAACACAGGCCTTAAGGCTATAGCACTCAGACTACACAGGACTAGCACGCATCTCTTTTGATGGTTGGTCAATTACATGAAACCTATTGTAGCCCATCTGACTAGGAGTCATCACTACTAAAGACTCACTAAAAAAGTTCTGAAACTTAAAATACAAAGCCACTCAGGAAATTTATGTTGAGAGAAAAACAGGAAATCTGCATGCCAGTACCAGGAAACATTATTGCCAACTCGCATACTTTCTTCACTTAGGGAAAAGGAAGTTGAAGTGTGTCATAATGCCTGACAGACAGCAGGAAATACAGTTCTGAATTCCCTACTTAAAAGTGCTTGAAATTACATTAAGTCCTTTGGTGAGCTATTTCAGGAGTAGTGAGAAGCTCTATTACATTGAGTAATACTTTGATGTGACATACCATGGGAGAATTTCTCAAACTGTAGGCCAAGGACCACTACTGGCCCTCAGCAGTACAACCTACCCCCATCATGCAGTAGTCTTTTCTACTGTCTTGGGGGTTTGAGCCATTTGGCCGTGCAGATGCTAGCAGCATCAGCTATAATAGTAGTAGTGTAGTAATCTGGGAAACAGAGAGGAAGGGAATGAGAGGAAAGATGTCACAGGAGAAAGTATTGAAAAGAGGAGGAAGGATGAAAGAAATTGGCAATTTGGAAGTGGCACAGGATACAAGTTTGAAAGGAAAATATGGAAGAAATAAAATGTTTTTAGAGATATACAGAGGGTGGGGGGATAGATGAATTATTCACTACTTGAAACTTCTGGATCAGCAACTTCTGGCTAAAAGGGGAAGAGTGAGTCATGATACCTCCAGAGCCAAAGCCTGTGCTTAGCTTGTGGAAAGCTGAACTATGGAACTCCCTATAGCAAGGAAACTGCTGTAGTAAAGAATTTAGCAATTTCCAAAGAGAAATGAGGCATTAATAGAAAATGGTATCAGTGATCGACATGATTGGCTGACAATCTCCACCTCCACTTTCTTATTGGCTCCGCCCCTGTACCCCTATTTTGGGACTGGTGGGCCTCCATAATTTGGGCCCTGGGAGTGGAATGTTTGCTGTAAGATGCACACTAAACATCTCTTGAGCATTCTTAGAGGGAAACTGAGGATCTAAACCAAACAGTGCTGAAGGGACAGCTCCTTTAATGATACAAATGGTTGTTAACACGGCAGCCGGTATTCTTAACATTCTAATGTAACCTTGCTGTTTTTGTGTTCTGAAGTGCCCTCTAACCACTAATGCATGATTTACCCTGCCTCAAATGCAAATAGAGTATGAAAATAAAACATGCTGCTTTTTTGCAAGGGGGGGGGAGGATGTAGGTACAAAAAGCCTAGCACACACCATCTCAGTTACTTTGCAAAATAGTATGTATAAAAAAGATATAGTTTAAATATATATTAAGTCAGTAAGAAATATAATGTTTAAGAGACACTATGCCCTCATAACTTGCCTTTCACCACTAGCAAGAAGCAGTTACTTGCAAACAAGTACTCAAGTGACAAACCAATTCAAGCCCTTGTCTCTAAAGTAAAGACCAAGGTATATAACCAGGTCAAATTTTAACAGGTGAGCACTGAGCAGATTGCATGTACAAGTCAAGAGAGATGGGCCTCTGAACCATTAGGTAAGGCTGTGTTGTATGTTTTCCCTCTCTAACATCTACTGGCCTTCTAAGACAGAAAAAGTCTCATATGCAGTTTGTCATAGCAGTTACAGGAACTATGCTGCTGCTAATTGCCTGGTTTCCTGATCCAAATACATCAGTGATAATCTGTCCTATTCCTTTCCTACCTCCTAGAAAGAAACACCAATCCCTGGCCATGAATAATTTATAGATTAAACCCCAAAAGGAAGATACAAAGTCTTACAATCCCTTGCCCTCAATATGTTTATAATGAAATACTATTTCAAATATAATATCATACAATAGAATAAAAGTCACAATCCTGCATAAGTTTGTGCTTCAATTCCTTTGCATCTGCTTGCATGCAAGGAGAGCTGTGCAACATCAACATTGACAGAAGGAAAACATCCTCAAAACAAGCCCACTTGAAGGCAGCTGATGCAGAAGAACTGTGAGCAATGGGTTAGATTTAGAAGTATATCCATGTGTAGGGGTGAGAAAAAAGGAAGGCCTACAAGACAGGACATACCCAAAGATACAGGAAGTTGCAGTCTCTTTGCAGCTTCATTGTAAGAAGTAATGTATCTTCCTCATCAACTCTCAAAATGTGTTTTCTCTGCCTTCTCCTAGCACTGAACTTTAGGCTACGCATTTCTTAACTCCTTCAGAACAAGTTACTTTAAAAATATGTAATTAGCAAAAGTAAGAGTAGATTGTGGAGAATGAATCACATTGTGATGAATTTGAAAATGGAGAAACACACTCTGGACATAACAAGATGTCTGACAATGAAGAAGAATAGTCAGCTGGACAGATGGAAAATGCAGCTATATTCTATGGTTTTCATCTCTACTGAGAGGAAGGACAACTTTTGTTTTCATGAACTATAAGGTAAGCACACATACACTCATTCAGTAACAGATGACAGTACTGAAAGCTGTCCTGGTTCTATCACCAGGTAGTTACAGTGAAAATACCATCAGACTGAATAACATTCATCTGACCTGAAGCAGCCTGGCATTTAATTAGCTTATTAAGAAACCCAGATGAGAAGGGGCAGAACAGAAGAGCTCTTCACTGGTGTTGAGAGCAAAGCTGAGACAGAAAAAGCAGTGGCAGGATAAATATAACCCAGCGCCCAGTGCCACGCCCCTTCCTTCCCTACCTCTCGAAGCAGCAAGGTATATAGGAAGGTCGCATCCTTGCAGTTTCGTTAAACGGGGAGAGGTAAAAAAAAGTAGGAACAGGGACAACTGCCACCTCTTGGTAAAGATCCCACAATCGATCAAAATGAGCTAAAAATCCCACTTAATTGATCAACATGCAGCTTATACAGATGGCACAGGTCGAAAACTCCAGCCACCTCGTCCTGCCTATAAGTAAAAACTGTAAAGCTGAAGGGTTGTCTGCAGCAGGGAGTCCCTGGAGCTGGGAGTCCAGCCTCTCCCAGGAAACAGGGGCCTAAAGGAATTAAGGGATAAGCACTGTTGGCTTCTCCGCCCCCCCCCCCTCGCCATGCCCTCCTCTTCTCCTCCCGCCTTCCCTCTCCTACACTGTATGGCGGGCGTCTGCGGGTAGCGGGACTGGAGCTCGGCGGCGCCCCCCTGGCGGAGGCAGAGGCGGCTGCTGCTGCTGCAGCTGCTGGTCACGTAGTTGCTGGGGAAGATGCCGACGCGCTGGTCGAGCTGGCCGGTCCACCAGCCTTCGTCTCCGGACACCTGCGAGTCCTGCGAGAGCACCTGCACCACGTCGCCCGGGCGGAGGCTCAGCTCGTCCTCGCCGCACGCCTCGTACTCGAACACGGCCGTCCACAGCAGGCCGCCGCCATCGCACGAGGCCGCTCCCGACGCCGCCGTCCTCCAGCTGGCCGTGGCCGCCGCCGCCGCGCCCTCATCCTCTTCGCCGTCCGCGCCGTCCGCCGGCAGCGGCGGGTGAGCGGGGCGGCGCGGGCTGCGGGCTGCGAAAGGCTCCATGCGGGGAGAGGAGGAGGAGGGAGCGGCTCCTCCATAAGGGGGGAGGCGCTGCCCGCGGGAGGAGCCGCCGAGAGCTCATGCGGCTGCCGGCGGCAGGTACGACCCTGAGGGGGCGCCTGGGCCCGGAGCGGAGAAGACGCGCCTCCTCAGCCCGCGGTGACGAGGCGGCGGCGACACCCGGCCTTCCCGCCAGAGCCGCGTCTCTCTCAGCCGCCGTCGGCTCCACCACAGGCTGAAGCACCAACCGCGCATCCTGAGGCTCCTGACTGACCGGCAAGCCGGGGGAGGAGGGGCGAGGGGCGGCCTGTAAGGCCCGCCTACTCGTCGTTCAGATCTCCATCCCCGTTCGCGGTTGCAGCAGTCCTTCAAGCTCCTCCCTTTACCTGATTGAACACCGGCTGCCCAGATCCCGCCCCCTGCTTAGCCGCAGCCCACTCAGCCGCTTACAATCCCCGCCCCATAGACTCTTACTCGCACTCCCCCCCCCCGCACGCGCTCCAAAGTTGCCCTTCCCATTGGTCCGTTCCGCGCCGACGGTGGCTTCCCCTATTGGCTGGGATCTCGCCTTCTCAGCGCAAGGAACTAAGATTGCATCTTGGTTAAATTATCCTTTCCTTCAGCACTACTCAGATAGAGTTACTGGATCTTTCATTGGGCTGCGAATGAAAGCGCGTGGCTCAGAAAATGAAATAGAGGGAGGAAGACGGGGTGGGGTGGGGAGACACGTTCTATTTGGACGGCTCACAAGAACAACGCTTCTTTGTTTGCCATTGGTTCATTACGGGAAAGTATGTCCAATGGTTGGTCTATAATTCTATATTTCATCCGGCAAGGCCGTGTGGCACCTGCTAGGAAAGCTGAAAGGACTGCAGCTCTCTTACCTCTCTTGACAGCAGACGAGATAGAGAGAGAGACTGCCACGAGAATAATTGTGATAATGATTTTTATTCGTTTTCAATTACAATAATAGCCTCATTATATCAATGTCAAAGGACAATACAATTCCCAATGTCAATCATTCAAATACCAAATTACATAATTTAGGTGGTGCTAGAATTGATGGTTTGATGATTTACTTTATTTCTGCAGTCCAAAATCTTATTTCAATTACATTCCAGTCACAATAGTAATCCCTTATACTGTACAACAGCTGCAATATTTATAACTTTTACTCGTATTGAGGCAATTAATGATTTATAAGTACAAGAGAAGATCTCATACTGTATCCTTGTTCTTCCTGTGTATGACATTTATTCTGTCCATGTTGGAAGAATCCTGTCCTTGTGAAATATTTTGTCTGTCTTGGTTTTTGCTCCTATCCGTCATGCCTTGCGTGGAGCTGGTGTCCCAATGTTATTTCAAAAGTTTCTCCCTCACTGCCACAAGATAATTGGTGCCTTAGTTCCTTGTTTTCAGGCAGCATGTGATACATGTTGGAATACAATTTAAATCCCTATGCACAAGGGTTATCTTTACAAGAACAGTCTCTTAAATGCATGTATCTTAAATGCATGGAATCTTCAGGCTGATTCATGGGAAACAAAATATATGTGCTGGGTTTTTTAAAGAGATGTATACAAATATAGAGGAACACCATCAATCTCTTGCTCATGTCTGCTGTTGAATCGATCTTTCAAAATATGTGATGTCCTCCTTTATGGGTTATTTTAGTATGCAGAATACATGTACACCAAAAACATAATATGAAGTTGCTATCATTTACTAGAATGACAAAACCACTAATCTAAAACATGCATTTAACTAAAGAAGGAAATGCTTTGAGGATGTGGTAACTTCCAAAGCATCCCTACACAACAATGATCAGCAATCTGTTTCTCCAATTCCTCTAGTCTAGCAAAATACTGTACTTTAATAACTTAAAAAATAAGCAGCACTGCCTTCTTGTGGTTGACATTGCAATAGCTTTTCAAACCTGATGTAAGATTTGTTTTTCTTGGCAAAGCAGAAAAAGACTGCAGTCCTCAAGTGGGCATCAATGCAAGCACAGTTCATATTAGTGGAACTTTTCTTGTGCAGCACTGGAGGACGGGTAGAAACTATTCTTAATTAAATTGTACTTACCAATAGACAAACAAGGACATTAAATCTAGAATTGCTTTCCACACCTTCTCAAGTTAGAAATACTGTCCTAGGAGCAGGCTCAGAAGATTCCATTGCTCAGTGACAGTTTAGGGGCCTAACTGAGGTTTGATGGGGAGGGAGCGAGGACTTAGAGGCACAAGTGCCATAGCTCAGCAGTAAAGCATTGGGTTTCTATGCAGAAGATCGCAGGTTCAATCTCCAGCCTCTCCAGGCAGGACTGGGAATATCCCTACTCTGAAACCCTAGAGCAAATGTCCTCAAACTTTTTTCTCTAAGCCACACTTTCAGAATAAAAAATTGCTTGCACCACACCTATTTCTGTATTGATAAGACATACATTGGAAAACAAAACTGGTTGCTGAAGTTACTGGAGGCAAAGCTGATATAATGGACTGGAAGAAAACTCATTGCTGACATTTATTAATAATAATAATTAGACAACCTGTTTTGGAATTTTTGGAAAAAATAAAATGAGTTAATTTGAGACATTTGGGTCTGAAGAAATATTGCTTAACAGAAAGTAGAGCAGTTGGATTCATCCTCGAGCAGGGGTCAGCAAACTTTTTCAGCAGGGGGTGGTCCACTGTCCCTCAGACCTTGTTGGGGGCCAGACTATATTTTGAAGAAAGAAAAAAATGAACAAATTCCTATGTCCCACAAATAACCCAGGGATGCATTTTAAATAAAAGGACACATTCTACTCATGTAAAAACATGCTGATTCCCACTGTCCGTGGGCCGGATATAGAAGGCGATTGGGCCGGATCCAGCCCCCGGTCCTTAGTTTGCCTATCCATGTAGTGATTGTTTTGAATAATTTCTTTTATGTAACCAACCAATGGAAATTGGAAATCCGTTGTACTTTCTTTCTTCCTTCTATTCTTTCCTTATTCCTTCTTTTTTATTTTGTTTTGCTTTGGTATCCCCTGCTCTGGGCCATTCTTAGGGTCCAAGGATTACACACAGATGAAGGTGGTGGATGGATCCTGAGTGAGAAGCAGGGAAGGGAAGACCTCCCAGAGTGAGAGCCTGGGAGAGGAAAGGGAAGCTCCCAGGTAAGAGCTGAGAGTGTCCATCTCATTCTGTGAGAGACAAGAGTTAAGATTTATCTATGAGAGAGGATTCTGTGTTTTCTTTTTATTTCCCTTTTTTGTTGTTATTGCATTCTGAACAAGCTTTAATAAAATCTTATTTTAAGAAAGGAAAACAAAAAGAAACAACTCCTAGCAGTGCCTGATTTATATAACATAGAACACAACCGCTTTATAATATGATCATGTGACACCCAGAAAGTATAAAACAATGCAGCTACTTAAGAACAGGAATCATTCCTAAAATTTAATTGCAGTCGTATCTTGGTTCTTGAACACCTTGTGACTCGAATGTTTTGGCTCCCAAACGCCGCAAACCCGGAAGTAAGTGAGTGTTCCAGTTTGCGAATGTTTTTGGAAGCCAAATGTCCGACACAGCTTCCACGGCTTCCAATGAATTGCAGCAAGCTCCTCTTTTTTCAAGTTGTGTTTTATACAGATCAGTTTCGTTTGTTGTGAGACATTAGTGTTGCACGCAGTATTAGGTTAGGAAGGAAAGGGGGAAGGAGGGGGAGGGGGATGGTGAGTGGGGTGGGGTGGGGTGGTTATGCTTCTATTCTTCTACTTAGTATATGTGTGGGTTTTTGTATCAGCATCACTTACTGATCTCTACAGGTTCTCTGACGATTTGCTTGTTGTATTTCCTTATGCATCACATGTTTTTATGTTGCAGCTCCAGCTCTGGGATTGATTTTGATGATTATAAATCACATAAGTAAATATAACTGAAGATTCTGCAGTACACTCTTCATTCACATGGAGAGCCCTGATACATGTATGAACCTGGGTTTTTGTACTACTTCCAATGTAAACTCAGAATTTACCCCCGTTTTCTGAAATATCCTAGACATAAGAGAGATCTGGGGCACCCACTCAGTTTGCAGGAAGACCCACAGCCTATGGTGGTTAAAAAAATAAAAACCATGTTAAACCAGCCCTGACTTCAGCAAAAAAAGAAGTTGGAAGTTCCTTAGTTGATTATAATGTACACTAGCAGAATTCCTGACCTGGAAACTAAAGCAAGAGCGGTCTCATCAAAGCAGGAATCCTGAAGCAAACAGAAGCCAGACGCCTCAAGCACATTTCACAGTCTTTTCTGATAAAATTAATTTGCACTCATTTGGGTAAGAAAGCATAAATAATTTAAGAACCATTACTGTAGGTCATGGTAGAGTTTTATGTGGGCTGCAGAACATGTAACGACAACTGTATTTAGTAGCACCAATGCAAGAAAAACACTGTTAGAAGTATTTATACATTTCTTCACTGGCTCAGGCCCACGTGGAACAAGAGAGCTTGACCAAAAGTCGTCTCCCGCCCCTGTTTCATCATTTTGACTTTTTATAATGTTTATGTTACTAAATTTTATTCACTCTGCATTCCAGATCTCCCTTATGCCAAGCTGTGTGGGGTTTCCATTGAGCAGAGGCAACTCTGCTCACTTCTGCTGGCTCAGCCAGCCTCCTGTCAGTACAGACCTCCCCCATGCACTCACCAAACAGGTGGTCAGGAGGCTTGACAGCACTATCCCTGTCAGGGGACCCTGAGGGAAGGCCTTGAAATGGGGCGTTCTGAGGGCAGGGTGGGGTTGGTTGGCATCTGTCTGTCTTGGGAGACCATGGAAGAGTGCACCTCCGGGGGTGAAGTCAAGCCGTTGGAGAGTTACAGCGCCTGCCAAGGCTGTAGAGACCGATATGGGAGAGACAGCTTTTGTTGCAGATGAAGTTGGGGCAGATGAAGGGGTCCGTTTGTGCTGATTCAGGGGTAGCATGGTGTTTCTTCTCTCTGCACTCCTGCCAGCAGCCGTTTCTCCTCTGGCCACTGCTGTGGACACACAACCAGTCTCTCTCCAGGTACTGCGGTCATCTGCAAGGCATTCTTTGCAGGGAGGAGACGGGGCTGAAAATGAGCACAATGACCCTCTTCCCACTTGTGATTCTTGACAAATGGTCTTCAGAGGCATAACACCTCAAATACAGAAGCATTATTCTTGTCAGGCTTCGGGCAATCTGATTCCTCTCCCTCAGGGCAGACTGCCAGTAATGGAAAGACAAGATACTCTTACCAAGATATTTTATTCAATACTCACAGAGAGAGATGTAGAAATGCCATCTCTCGGATAATGGCATTGCTTCGAGTAAAGTCCCACCCCCTCCATCTCTCCTATTATACGTCATCCCTACATTGGCTGACCGGTGCTTTCTGCCTCTGAGCTTCCTATTCTCCTACTCTCAATGCACGCCAGGACCTGGGAGCAGGGATGAAGGAAGGGGGCGGTGGGGACGGCCCTCCCTGGGTGTCACCACTGAGGGGGTGACAAAATGGTGGGCAGCACTCACCGCGGGGCCTGCAGCACCCCCGAGCCACGCGTCTCTCCTGGGAGTGACATGGTGGCTTGGGCACCCGCAGGCTCCGTGCTACCCCAAACGGTTTGCCTGCCACCTCCCCCTCAGTTGTAGGGTGGCTGAGTGGGAGGAGGCAGGCAGACTCCTCGGAGGCCTCACGGAGCGTCCTGCCCCGGCTTGCCCCACCCCCACAGGCGGCTGGCCCCACCCCAGGTGCCCAATCAGCTTGCTCCACCGCTGCCTGGGAGACGGGGAGGTCTGGCTTGTTTTCCAATGACAGCATCATCAACAATGTCTAGGCAACACGATGACCATGTACATACGCAATAGACAATCTTTTATAGAATTCCTTCAAACTATAACAAGTCCAAAATGAAATCTTTAGTCTCAAAGTCTCTGAAAATCTTTAAGTGAAGCGAGGTACCAGACTTTGTACGATGAAAGACAAGCTGTGAAGCTTTGAGTATTCAGCAAATATAATGTCCAACACTGAACAGTGATTCCGGATATTGACTACTGTTTCGTAGAATTCTTCGTTTTGTTTCGAATGAACATTGCTCATGTAATGAACAGTGCTCATGTAATAATGTAGTCACTGCTCATTATTACATGAGCCCTGTTCCACAGCATTTGATATTTTCATTTACATACATTCATTCGAAATAAGATGGGTTTATGAAGCAATTCTATATCCTCCCACCACGTGTTGCCTAGACATTGCTGACGTTCTCTTTGCAACACAGGGGTTTGTTTGGTTACTTATGGTTGCACCATGCTTTCCAGTGACACTGAGTCTGTCAGCTGTCTCTCCCTTGATGCTTTCTCTTTCTCCTCTCCTCTCCCAATATTTCCCAGCTTCTCCCCTCTGCAGCCTCTGAACTGTGACCTTCTGCAAACCACTGTTGTAGATCTATACCAGGCATAGGTAAACATGGCCCTCCAGATGTTTTGAGACTACAGTTCCCATCATCCCTGACCACTGGTCCTGCTAGCTAGGGATCATGGTAGTCCCAAAACATCTGGAGGGCCGAGTTTGCCTATGCCTGATCTATAGTCTCCCTCTTCTCTAGGAAGTGCAGGAGGAGGGGGGCGGACTCCACCATTCTTCCCCTGACAATTCTGCATGGGTTGTGTTCAACTTACCTTTATTCAGAGTGGACACATTGAAATTAATAACCATGATTAACATGTCTCTTCAATCACAAATGACTCATTCCTTGGTGCATGCATTGAAATGTAAATTGAATGCGAGAAGGGGCTGTTGCTGTGGGATCCAGCACCCAACACTGGTGGATAAGTTCCTTTGTCCTTTTAAGAGACACCCTAATCCTGGAGACAGTTCAGTGATTTGTATGCTGTATGGTAGTCATCTGCTCTGGAGAGTCTCAAGGAGCCTAATATGGATCCTTGGGCTTAGGCATGCTATCCAAGGCTTATGAACTTCAAATAAATGCTTATGTTTTGCAGTAGATCTAAGCATTCTTAAGCATGGTATAAGTCTGGAGCCAAACTATAAGACACCAACTTTACACAATTATCTATTTTAAAAATGAGAAACTACTCCCTGAGAGAAGAGGATATTTGAAAATTATATTCCATTTTAAAAATAGAATGTAAGTGGATTAACTTACTGCTCAGGATAATAAACATTGGACTACAACAATAAAGCGGTAGTCTAATAGTCATAACAGTTATTTTTCAGTTATTGTAAATGAGCAGTTAGCATTCGCCTGCTGTCTTTTTTAATATGGAAATACCAGCTGAAATTGTTTGCACTGTTAATTAAAGGTTGCTATGCAATTATATGACTCTTCTAAGCTCCCCCCACCATAAACGTGAGTTTTATGTTTGCCTAGCAACTAAAATCCAACATAGTCTGTTATCCCTTTTACCTTCTACATGGTTCTAACTACTGAGAGACTGTATTAGGGAATTTATTTCACCCCATTCTAGTTAAGACATAGTCTATAGCAGCTTTTGATAGCAAAATAATCACATAACAGTATTTTCTGCATAGGTCTAGTCATATATTTCAGTTTAGATGGAATAATGAAATAAATTTATAGTTACATTATGAGTTCTTTTATGTTTATTTTTTATGTTCTACAAACAATGCCCTAATGTTACCAGCATTATTTCAGTCTTTTCTTATCTGAAAATAAGCCAGGGATCCAGTGGATCATTAGTAATATTCCTCAAGCTTGATGACAACTGCTCCCACAGCAATTGACTTCCCCTCACAGAGAAGGGTGGAAATGTAAAGATGTTATTTGCTGGATTAAGCCCCTTACTCATAAATCATGGACTTGTAAGCTATTCCTGTGTAGATGTTGCATACTGAGTAGTCACAGGCTTGTTGCTTGCCCAATCTGTCTTTTCTTAAACTTTGCTTTCAAAAAGATAAGTGCACAACATGACATTTCCAGTAACCTTTCAGAATTCATTTTTGGCTATTGTTCTCAGTGGAAGTGGAAATCTTCTAACCAGCAGGAGTTTTCATTAATTGGCTATTCTAGTCTTAAAGGACCTCAATTAACCCAGCAGAAGACTGAAACTCTGTGTGTGAAGACATGTAAAGGAAAGAAAACAGTTGACAGGTAGCTGCATAAAGGGCTAATCCTTTGCCCTCCTGGAAGCATAGCAACATGACATTCTGATCTGTTCAGCCCTGCAGTGAGTTCCGCCAGTGCTCATCTAGGCTGTTTTTCAGTGTGCTGGGTCAACGTGTAATTCCACTTCGGGTTCCACATTTCCCCTTCATCTTTGTATTGTTACTGGCCACCCCAAGCTTTGCTGAGCGGTGCATGAGATTCCAAGGGGTCTTGGAACTCTTTGGGGAAGATGAGGCATTGTGAGTCTGCAGTGTCTTTTAAATATGATTTATTTACACCAGAAGCTTTCAATGGAGAGAGATTTCACAGCATTCACATCTCAGAAAGAGGCCATCCTTCAAAGCAGCCTAGCATTGAATTCCCAGACATCTCTGTGCCTCTCTCCCAGCCTGCCTTCAGTCAGCCCACCTTCACAGCAGCTCATTGAGTTCCCCTCCTTCTTTCCCAACCTCTAAATTTCAAAAGGGCACATTTTTCATGCCTCCTGTAACCTCACCATCCCAACTCTGCTATTTACTCAGAGCAGAGGGTCAATGACTGACCATTGTCCAGTAATTATACCTTGATGGCTCTTCTCCCCAGCAATTTCCTGGTTTGGCATGCATAAATCGAATGTCTGGTATTTTCCTTCCAAATAGTATCTAAATAAATTCTACAATTTATTAATTTCTATCATTCTCTAACTCTAGCAGTTGTGGGTGGTCATGCACCCCCAAACTCTGTTACTCTAGATCTAGAAACAGTATTAAGATGGTATAGTCCACATCCATTTATTTCTAGCTCATCAGAACACAGGTACATACACACAGTAAGGTAAAGAGACCCCTGACCCCTGTCCAGTTGCGGACAACTTTGGGGTTGCGGTGCTCATCTCGCTTTATTGGCCGAGGGAGCCAGTATACAGGTTCCAGGTCATGTGGCCAGCATGACTAAGCTGCTTCTGGTGAACTCACGGAAATGCTGTTTACCTTCCCACCGGAGCGGTACCTATTTATCTACTTGCACACAGTAGTGGCTGGCATATATTGAACCTGGCAGGGTGCTAAGAAACCAAGGGGGTATAGCCATGAGACCACAGGGGTATTGTCAGTTGTTCTGGTTTGCTTCCCATCTGCCCCCCCCCTGCATTTTCTAAAAGATATATGCATTATAGATACTGTGGACACTTTTACCCTCACCAGTATCCTGTAAAGTAAATCATAGTGCATTTTCCACAAAAAATAAAAAAGAACGGCAGCAGAACCTTGAAGACCAGTGAATCGTGGCATAAGATTTCTTGAGCTACAGTCAACTTCAGCAGCTCCATCATTCTTGGAAATCAATGAAAACCTATGTAATAATACTATTGTGAGTTGGGGGGATTCTATTGTTGAATTAGCCAGGCTAGCTTATTGGTGATGGCCCCAATTACTGGGTCGTGGTGAGAAAGACAAAGGCCAGACTAGTGTGTAAGAGAACTGGGCTAGAAGGCGGCAGAAGTCTGAGAGTGAGAGCCATGCTTGATTACTGCTTGAATCCAAGGCTGTGGCAAGACTATTGGCAAATCCTATTGGTGTTTCTCAACTTTCTGACTAGTCGCAGGACCTTAGCAAGACCTAGCAGAGTAAACGCAGAGTTCACGAAAGCAATTGGCAACTTGGCTGCAGACAGGATGGACGAAGCAGGCACCAGGAACTTGTAGTTAGGTGTTTATTATATGCACTGGACTATTTACAGGAACAGAACAGAACACAGAACTTTAGCTAACTCTCTCATACATGACTCACAACTCTCAACCTCCAACTCCTACACTGACACACTGAACCACTGAACTAACAGTTAGTAGGCCATTAATTATCACGCCCTTGAGAGAGATTGACCAATCATGGAGCTGTCTCCATGCCTCTGTATCACCAGGCAGACTTACTCCTTCACATGACCTTTTGGTTGTCTGCCAAACCTTAATTGACTCTGTGTGAATAGCTGCACATATTCAGATTCCCAAAAAAGACTTTATGAGTTGTTAATGCTGTGAGCCCCTCACATGTAAATAAACCATATATCATGGTATATCATTATACATGTAAATAAACCATATATCACAGTCTCCACTGCCCCGCATTCCAAGGAAATGGACCCTGAATAAGCACTTGGAACCCCTGGAATCTTAGACGGCTCAAAGATTCGCGTGGCATGCAACAATACATTTGCCAGCCTTTAAAGCACTGTTCTCCCCACCCCTGCTGTAAACACAATTAACTGGCTACCTCTTTGAGTGAAAGCATACCAGAGTAATATGCCCAATACTGCCTAATAAGCCTGCAACAGTGAGGAGGAATTTTAAATTAGGTCTCCAGATTTTTTGGTGCAGCTGCCTTAAAAAAAAAAAAAAGGATGTAAATGCAAGACTTTTGCCAATTGCCTTAAAGAGAAGGAAAATGTACTGACATTATTAGGAATGATGAGCTTCAGAAATAAATGACGTTAGTATGCACAGGGTGCACCTTTTTCACCAATATGGTCTCTGTTTGTTTTTAGTAGGATGATTCCACAACTGCCACTGCTGGTCAAAAAAATAAAATAAATGCATCCCAGCATAAAGTTTTGTTGCTTCAGGATTAGCAAACACATTTTCAAAACACACAATGTAAGTCCTCCAAATATCCCCATTCATAAAAGCAAATTGTCTTAGTAAAAAAAAACCATTTGATTTTACAAACAAGACACTTGCAGTGTGTCCAGTGGGGGTCACTCATTCAGAAAGGCAGTGAGAGAAAAAGAAGCAGGCAGGGAACAAACACTCTTGAGGCTGGCTGCATAGGTGTGGTCTTCCAAGGAAGCAGCTCTGAGCATCCTCAGAACACAAGTCAAATTGGCTCCTGTGTCTACCTACTAACAGACTTGGTAAGGTTAGAATCCGTGGCTGGATTGTCAGCACAAAATCAGGAGGGAGGGGGAAACTGCTCAACCAGAGCTAAGAGCCAGTAGCTCTGATAAAAAAAAAATATGACAGTCACATAGTTTTTCCTGCCTGGAGACAGATGGGTGGGACATCCTGGCTACAGCAATACTCTTGGATTGAGATTGGCTGAGTGGTGCAGAGAGCTGATAGGCCAGAGCATGGGAAACTGACAAAAATAGCCCCTCTCAGTTAAAATGGATTACAGAAGGATGTGTGGGATAAGAGTACAGCTTTGAGATCTTTTGCAGGGAGGGGGACAAAATGAATTTTACTTTGTAGGGCTGAGCCCTGTTTTTTTTAAAACATATTTTTTATTAAAGATTTATTGGTTTACAAAAGTATGTGCAATGTCTCTTTTTTCAAGTTACATTTTCTACAGAACAGTTTAATTTGTTGAGACATTAGTGTTACATTAGGAAGAAAAGGGGGAAAGTGGTGGGGGGGAGCATGCTGGGTGGGGTTAGGGTTGCTTCTATTTTACTTAGTGTGTGTGTGCGGTTTTGTGTCAGCGTCACTTGTGCGGGTTCTCTTTACTATTTGCTTGTGTTTCTTTGGTTGTGAGAGAAGTTGGGGTTGGCCTAGGGTGTGGCTGTTTGTTTGTGATTGGCTGTGGTGAACTTTGTTTTCATGTGTGAGTGGGTGGTTTTGGATCAGGTCAGGTTAGCCATATTGATCCGCTTTCACAGAATTACGATTCCAATCGATGCCCTCGGCAGTGTTGGATGGACGCTACGGCAAAGTACATTATGAAGATAGACTTTGTCTGTGTGGGCAACCCTGTGTGGAGGACCTGTGCCACTATTTATGGGTGTGCCCATTATATATAGACCCAAGAGACCGATTCATAAAACCCCTGTTTCCGAATGGAACTCACTTGAATAGGGTGGAAAGGATGAAATAGCTGCTGAGCGATACGGATGACTTTGTAACTTATAAAGTAGCACTCTATACATTGGCAGCTAAGAAGATCAGGAGGAAAGAACTAGATAAAATAGTGGTCAACTGCAAAGAGGATTCAGATATATAATTTGGCACATTTTACTAGAGAATCTTCTGCTATTCTATTTTATGCAACAAACCATCTTAGTAGTTGTGACCATGGTTTATATTGTATGTGTGGTGCCTGATGATTTTTATGGTTATTGCTGTTTTTCCTTTTATTATTTTTCTGAATGATGCCATGGCCTATGGCTAGCGCAATAAAAGTCTATGATGATGATTCGTATGCTGTTGGCGGATTCTTGTCGTTGTCTTGTTGGGCTGTGTATGTGATAAAGGGGAGCCATACTGGGGTGAAGTCATCTTCTCCTATTTGTTCCC
Organism: Podarcis muralis; assembly: GCF_964188315.1. Lineage (NCBI taxonomy): Eukaryota > Metazoa > Chordata > Lepidosauria > Squamata > Lacertidae > Podarcis > Podarcis muralis. The sequence continues at coordinate 46,481,658 of NC_135655.1, read as the reverse complement.
ATGTCAGTTTCAGTTTATTGGCTAGTTTTTCTAATAAAGCTGTTTCCCATACTATTTGAAACCATGGGCTGGGCCCTGGTTGTCTTACCATACCAGTGCCCACAAGTTCTTCCTGCATTTAGGGGGGTGTCCCTGCCTCTCCTATATATTTCCTAGGGAAATTATAACTCATGTAACAAACAGCAAATGTAGTGACTAAGAGGCTGAGCAATGAACAAGGAATTTAGTAGTCTGAGTATCCCCTCTTGCATGAAAACTCAGCAACTGCCCTTAGGCAAACCACTTTCTCTGCTCCTCAGATTGTCATCTGCAATATGGAGATAATAATACTGACCTACCTTACTGGGCTATTGTGGGAAGTACAATATAATTTATGTGGAGTACTCGGAACACACACACACACACACACACACACACACACACTGTATATATGCTAAGTCTTATTAACAGTATTATCACCAACGGTATACTAACAACAGCACTTGCATCAATTACATTATCCCCCAGCTGAAGTGCATCAGCTGTTAAGGTGGCTGGGGCTCCTTACAGGTGAGACGCCTGCGGCAATTATCCACCTCATTGCTCGCCCACCCACAAAGCTTGCCAAAGTGACATATGCTTAAAAGAAATGCAAAGGAATGATTTACGGCTCCTGAACTTGGTGATACAGTCTAGGTTCAAAGCTCTTCCTCCAAGAAGGAGCAGAAGGGACTAAAGATGGAGTCAGGCTGTTAGCAAAGGTGCCAGAGCAATTCACAGAAACCACTGATCTTTGTTGCAAACATGCTTCCTTATAGGAATAACGCACTTGAGCTGGTCTACGGAGGGTATTCCCTTACCTGTGCTTTTGCCCATGGGTACACTGTCCCAACACTCACAATTAATTCTATAACAGGAAACTCTGTCCAGTTATCATTTGCACCAGGCAAAAACACTCCTCTCCTCCTGACCTTTGGCTAATTAGGCAATCTATAGCCTTTTAAAATGTGTTGGGGCAGGGTGTGTTATCATTTTGTTTGTTACTATGTCTTTTTATAATGCCCTGTGATCCTTGGACGAAGGGCAGTATAGAAAGTTAATAATAAATCCTGTTTGCATTAAGCTGCCGTTTGTAGGACGACAATGTCCCTACATCTTCCCAGCACGGTGATCCTTGATTAAAGGACTATACAGTGGTACCTCAGGTTAAGAACTTAATTTGTTCTGGAGGTCTGTTCTTAACCTAAAACTGTTCTTAACCTGAAGCACCACTTTAGCCACTGGGGCCTCCCACTGCCGATGCGCCGCTGGCACACAATTTCTGTTCTCATCCTGAAGCAAAGTTCTTAACCCGAGGTGCTATTTCTGGGTTAGCGGGGTCTGTAGCCTGAAGCATCTGTAACCTAAGGTACAAGAGTAAGCACCCCTTGTCACAAAATGGACTACAACTCTCATCATCCAGACTGGCTGGGGCAGATGGGATTTGGAGTCCACGCACAGCTACAGGGCCACAGGTGCCTCATCCCTGCAAAAAGAAAAAAGGGAAAAAGTAATTGAGATACATAGGAATGTGGCAAGCAGATGCCCGAGGCTGGAAGACAGACCATCGTCCGGGGTGGCTCACCGCCCCGAAGGAAGTTTCGAAAGGCGGGGCGGGCGCTCATCAGTCACTGCCGGGAAGAGCAGCAGCTCAGCGGCCGGACTTTTCAGCGGGACTACCAGGAGCAAGTGTACGGAGGGCTGCCCTGTCGCCATGGCAACAGAGACGCTTCCCTGTGTTCTCGCAGGAGCACGCAACCTCGCGAGATGAGGGAGGGAGGCTTCGGGCGTCTGCAGCCGCTCTCCGAAAATATAACCGAGTTCGTTCATTCCTTCTAGTCTGATGAATCCAGTTCCGAGTGGAAACCCACGTTAGTCTTCCAAAATAAATAAATAAAAAAATAAAAAAATTCTGCGGGCTTCGGAAACATCCCCCTTCGGGGGCCTGGGGAAGTGGGGTGCCTCTGCAAGGGTCACTTTCGGCACAGGTGTAAAATCAACAGGGGATGTACCCTCAGAAGCCCCGTTTTGCAGCCTCCGAGGAAAACGGGGGCTGCAATCCCAACCGTCTCTGTTGGGATCGCACCCCCACATCTCCCAGCTTCTGGATCTGCCTCAACTAAGGAGTGACTATGAAAGTGCGGTTTTGCCCATCACACTATAACCCTCAATGTTTGCTCAGCGTTGGCAGCTAAAACTCTGCGGTTGCACTGATCAAAAGACCCGTTTCAGCGGCCCATGCGAGGTGGGTGGCTGTGTCTCCGGGAAACGATAAGTTGCAATCCTAACACTCTTACTCCTGAGTAAGTCTCACAGATGTGGTTAGGATCGCAGCCGTGTGTGTGTCTTCCGTATTTCGACCCCAACTTTGGGGCAAAGCGGCAAAATAATTAAAAACCAAAAAATGGCCGAAACTCAAAACATTGCTTTATTTAAGAAATTAAAAAAACGACATTCCTCTGGGAGGTATTCGCTTGGTGGCCTTTTTCCGGTAGGAACTTCTGTCGTCTCACGGATGAAACCTTTCCCAGCTTTAGCCCGCCACCACTGCTGTGCATCGGGGCCAACAACAACTGAAACGCGGGGAAAATACGACGCGGGCTCCGAGCTGCCAACTCAGGGCCGAAAGGAGCGACGTCTGTAATGCCAGCGCTTCTGGGTGCTTTGCTGCATTCCCAACGCAGCCCGGGAAACACGCCGTTGCTGAGCAGAGCCCTGGCTTGTGGTGGTGGAGGAGGGGGGGGTCCCTCCAGCCGCTCGCCTGCTTCGCTTGGGGGCGAGCTAGAGAACGCGCTGAGCCGCCGGGGCGCCGCTCTTCGCCTCGGAGGCTCCTCGGGAGAGGCAGAGCCTGCTAAACGCGCGCAGGGTGTGTGTGGGTGTGTGTGTGTGGGGGGGTTGTCTGCGGCCTGGCCGCGAGCGCCGCAAGGGCCGCCGGTCCATGGGCAGCCGAGCGGCGGGTGCGCGCGCGCGCGACCCCGGGGCCCGGACGTAAGATGGCGGCGGCGTTGGCGGGGGGTGGGGGGAGGAGGAGAAGGCGGAGGAGGGGGTGGCGGCTCCTGTGGCTGTCGCGAGGCTCGGGCTGTGGAAGCGGCGAGCAGCTGTGGCCGGGCTCGCAGGGCGGATAGAGCGAGCGGGGGCTCGGGCCTGGCGGGACCCGGGCCAGGGCGCCATGGGCTCCCAGGTGCTGCAGATTCTGCGCCAGGGGGTGTGGGCGGCTCTGAGCGGCGGCTGGTACCAGGACCCGCACCAGGGCGCCGGGGTCAACGCGCTGCACCTCTACCTGTGGCTCTTCCTGCTCGGCTTCCCCTTCACGCTGTACATGGTGAGTGAGGGGCCCGGCCTAACTCTCCTCGGTCCCTGCCTCTTCCCTTCAGGGGGGGTCTCCCTTCCCAGCCGGACTGCGCTGGCTAGCTGCCGCCCGACCCCCCTCAGCCGCTCTCTCCCCTTCACCCCGCGTTCCCACTTTATTTCCGAGGCTTTTTCTCCCAGGCGGAGGGTGGTTCTTTTCCACAGGTACCGCTGCCAGTCCGTTCAGATGGAGCGCTTGCATCTGGCGCGCCTGGAAATGTGAAATCGGCCGAACGGGGAGGCTGCTTCTCCTGCCACTTAAAAACGTAAACAGAAAATGAGTAATGGAAATGTGACATCTGGCCCGTCGGGTGTAATGGCTCTTTGGTGGTTTCTCCCCTTTTTTTTGGGTTTTGGTTTTAATATACTGTAAGGGTTGATCCGCTGGTTTGGGGCCGCTTCATGCGCAACAGAATTTATGCACAAAAAGTGCTTTGTGTAAGTGTGGAGGTGATGCTCCGTCTCTTGTGTAAATAGTAGTGGGTGGCAGTTTTACACGTGGGATCCTCTTGCTGTGTGTCTTGTGCCCTCTGAATCCTCTACTGGCTGCAGCTTCTCAACATGTGTACACTACCCTGCACGCAGCAGCAGAGAAAGGCCTGTGCATAAATCACACCATTGCACATCTTTGCTGTGATTGTTATCGTTGTGGTCCCTAAAAGTACAGAAACAGCTGGAAGGGAAATGTTACTGCTAATGTTGCAAAATATATCTGTGAGGTCGGGTAGAAGATGTTCTCTCTTGCACAGAGAATACCACAGCTGGAGTTCTGATAAATACCCGAAGGTTCAGGCCCTGGCTACTCTTTTTATCTTTGGTCATGCTGATGTCTGTTGCTAAGTTTAACTTGTATAAATGTGAGTTAAAAGGCTGAAGTATAGAATGCATTTATGTATGCCTTAGGTGGAATGTTGCCCTGGTAATAACAAGTATAGGAACACTTGTCTGTCTTCTGATGTGGAGGGTCAGCACTTAACTATTGGGATAGGACAAAGATTGCACACAAGTCTGAAAAGCTACGGCACTTTCTGCTAGTATGGTTTAAATTTGGAGCCATAACTTTTCAGACGTTTTTGGATTGCAACTCTTAGCCACTGGTCAGGGATGATGGGAATCATACTTGAGCAATATCTGGAGGGCCACAGTTTCCCTGCCCCATGTATACTGTGAGTTAATACGTGGGATGAATTATGTGGGATAGCAGTGAATCAAGTTCTCTTGCCATTTCATATTAAAGGTAAAGGTAAAGGTACCCCTGCCCGTACGGGCCAGTCTTGACAGACTCTGGGGTTGTGCGGCCATCTCACTCAAGAGGCCGGGGGCCAGCGCTGTCCACAGACATTATATACATATTAAATTACTATTAACTTTGGTCCAGTCATATTAGCTTGTAGGCTATGTGTACAATGTCTGTCGAATCCATGGATGTGCAATAAATTTGACAAGTGCAGAGTTTGAGACTCTGCTGCCCAGTCCTGGCCCAGCTCCTTTGTCCCTTTATTCTACCTTAAGGCACCTGGCTCCATGATGTATGTTGGTAGTATGCAGGATTTTTCTGAGAATCTTTTTTTCTAAATGCTTGCCTGCTGACATAATGACACTAACATTCTGGTGCCACTTTTGGTAATATAATTTTCAGGATCCAAAATGATTAACTGAGAGTGTTATGGAGTAGAATGGGGAAATGGGCACCTCTAGCTAGGGTTAGGGTTAGTGATATTATTTCACCCCCACTTCCATCGATGACTTTATTTTGCCTACTATACATGAGAATAATTTTTTTGTCAGTGTGGTGTTGCTGTGGCAACCAGACACTGATCACATTTCATTCCTGGTAAATTCAAGTAAACATACAAGGCAAAAGCTGACTTGTAAAAGATGTATGTGTGGTTCATCAAATGAGACTCCAGGGAGAACCCTGCATGAGCTTGCAACTATAGGAGTGAAGAGCTCAGTGCAAGTGTCTACTTGTTTCATTAGCAATTACTGCAGTTTGACAGGAGAGTAAACTCCTTGCAATTAAAAAAGTATTGGGAAAGGCTCCATGGCTATGGTTACATTTCTGAACTTCAGTCTTCTTGGCTTATTTCTTGTTATCACGCGTGTGGGGGAGGCTTTATCACATGATTGAAAGCAATATATTATTGGCAAGGAAATGGGAGACAGTGACAGCTCATGGCTTTCTATCCGAAGCTGTAATGTGTAATAGATGAGCAATCATAGTTTGCTTATGACTAAACATTTTCTAGCAAAAGCCATTTCTGAAAGTTGCCTTATCAGGCAAGTTGTCTTTCTGAAGGATAGCCAAGTGTAACTGGGATCCAGTACTCTTTTGTTTCTCTGGTAGTACTACAGACCATTAGAAATCAAACTGGCATATTTGGAATATGTTTTGGGTTGATTTGTACATAATTTGATACATGTATTTGCCTCAGTATGTGCCCACTTGCAGTTAACTTGTGCCTGTTGTGTGTCTACATCTAAAAACTTTGTAGTAGCATAGTCGATGTGGGAAGGCTAGATGAGTGATACAAACATGCTGAAGCAATTGCACAACTGTTTTGTCAACCTTTGTACTTAACCACTCAAGACACAGGCTCACTGTGTGGTTGTGAGGGTTTACTGGTGTTGGGTGATCCTTAAGGAACTTTTGTGCGGCCTCCACACTCTTCTTAGCACCTCCCAGACTTAATGCTTCTTTAAAATGTGTTCTTTCTAGTTCTAGTGGAGAGAAGCATGAACCTCTAGAGTGGCATTTTGAAAGGCCTAATTAAGGGGAAAAGGAAGAACTCCTCCAAATGTGCTGTGTTTCTAAATCCAACAGTTTCAGTGTGGTCATGGTTTAAGGGATGATATCATGAGCACGAGCATTTTGCAGTGACAGTGTTTCGATTTCTTTTTTAGCCTTTTATATAGCAGGAAGACATGTATTAGCTGTTGCTGGCTCATTGCCCACTTTGTAAATGCAAATTGTTCTTGGTGCCTCAGTAGGAAATGCAAAAGATGTTGTCTACCCTTCTCTTAAAACCTATTGTACATCATTGGAGAATGCTAACCCAAGCTACTGTGACTGTAGGAAGCTGCCTTACACCATGAGATCATTGGTCTGTCTAGCTCAGTGGCTCTCCAGGGTTTCATATAGGGGTCTCTCCCAGCAAAGCATGTGTTCTACCCCTGAGCTTCAGTACACTGCCCCGAACTGGAGTCTGCATGGGTAGGATATAGTTTGTAAAGGCCTGCTTTGCCAGGAGAAAAATATACAACGTGATGGAATTGAGTTGACATTTCAGAGCTGTTGCTGGAGCAATGACTGTTTTAGAATCCTCTTTCTTCAGATGCATAAGAATAATTATTGTTAGTCTATTGTGCCTACAAATAAGGAAAAAGCAGGAAAATGATAATCTATTAGATTCTTTGGGGAAAATAATTGTTGAATAACCTTGGATGGTAACAGGAAATAGATATAGATCAAATTTGGTTGTAAGTTAAATGGTTTGAATCATTATTGTCTGTTTTAACTTTTTCATATTTTGCCATGTGTGTAGTCTAGACATATTTTAAATAGATAGAACCACTGTGGTCATCTCATTCCTTACTTTTTGAAGTGCTGTTTACTGTAGGCATTCTGGAGCTGTGCCCTTGAAGCAGTTGCACAATACAGAAATATTTACAGCACATTTTTGAGGTAACTGGAGTCGTTTAGGATGTGGTTTGTGACTGTGTACAGGATTGGTTAGCTTCAAAATTACAGTTTCTCATTTTTCAAGCACATTTCAGGGTAAATCCCCCTGCCCCAGTTGGCACAGTGGCATAGACCAATAGCAAGGGTTGGTGTGGGTTTCTTACAGCCCAAGCTCTGCCTTATTTGTAATAGACCCTTCCCACTATGATCGGCAGTTTTAGCCATGCCTGTCTTTTGCCGTAAAGCCCTACTGCGTTGCTTATTGAGGGGCAGAATGAATGGGGCTAACTGCTGTACATGGGTGTGGCTATGTTGGCTGTTGCATAAGAAATATCCAGATGTGTGCCAGGAAGTGTTTCACCATTGTTGGTGTTTCAATTTGAGTCCTAAGCTTACGTATTTTTTCTTTCAAAAAGGGAGTTGTAGGGGGCAATCCTTTAACTAGAAGGAACAGTAGTAGGAACAATTTAGAGAATTCAGTACGCTCACCTGAAGTTTAGCTCACTTTGATTTGATTTAATATTTGCATTCCACTTTTCCAACACCAAATTTTGCACTCAAAGTGGCTCACAGTAATCACAATAACATGAGGAAAAACAAACTTCCATAATTGGGTGTAGATTCTGTTAATAATATGAAAAGCCTGAAAAACCGTACAAAGGTGACTATAGATTTTTATACTTGATTGAAGGGCTTTGTCTGCATTATGAATTGACTGTGTGTCAGTGATGAATAGAATCTTACCTGTGTCCTAGTAGCAGTTCCTATTATGCAAATATGTGGGAACCAGTGTACTGCTGTCAGCAGTTATATAGCTGCATTGTACAGGTTACTTTGCTTCAAAGAATGACAAACGTTCCTGTAGAGTCATAATGTCACACATGGAGATGTATTGGTACAGAAATTCTTAATTAATCTCTAACTTGGCTGTCTTCGTTGCCATGAGCGGGCTGAGCAATTCTCAGCTTGTGTCCTCCCTTGTTTCCCCCACCACCCCCCACCTGCTCATTTGCTACTGTTGGCCTTCCATATGAAGCAAAATATGTGTGTGTGTATATACTGAGCCAGTTTTGTTTTGTTGGTTTGGTGTTTGCTTAGGGCTTTTTATGTGCCTTTACATAAGTGCACAAAATGCTGCATTACTTCTGTACATTTCTGTAAGTCTAAAAAAGTTTTTGAAAGGACTATATTTGGAAGTGGCAGACAAGCAGAACTCTTGTCAACAGAGTGGTAAAAGGAAATTGCATCATGAAAGCCTGGAGGTACATTGTCGGTGTAGGGATAGATCTTTGCTATGCTAACATAAGGTTTGCTTTGAGTTCTGCCACCCAAAGAAATGCTCAGACCCTTAATGGGCATGTTAAAGCTTCTCCAAACTGTCTTATAAAAAGCCTAACAAATAACTCTGATATTTAGCACACACCAATGTGTTATGTTTAGAAATGCTGGTTGTGTTTTCCCTCCCCCATTGTCCATTTCACATCAGCTGTTGACTTGTTCCCAGGCTACACAGACATAATCATGTAAACACACACATACACACACACACACACACAATTCAGTTTACAGTACTTTAAATTTGGATGCAGACAGAGGAAGGGAGTTGGCAGGGCATGAGAGGAAATTGTGGTGTAAAACTGGGAAAGAATAAAAATGTGTAGGGAAAGTAGAGGATCTCTATTAATGCAGAGCTTAATTTGCAGGTTTAAATGGCTGAAGTGGCAAACCGAAAATAAGAGTCTTTTGGGGACAGCCATCTTTTCTCCTCAAGAATGTCCCTGGGAATGATGCTACGTTATGACGTGGGGTCATTCCCAAGGGCATTCTGTTCCAGGAACGTGGCTGGAGCAGCTGCACCACTGCTTGAAGCAACAGCAAGGCTTTTATTCAAGTGAGAAGAGAGATCTCTTGGTGTATTTAAGGCAGACTTCCCCAACCAGGTGTTTTGGACCCCAGCCAGCATGGTCAGTGATCAGGGCTGATGGGAGTTGTAGTCTGGAGGACACCAGGTTGGGGAAGGCTGATTTCAGGGTAGCATCATAAGATTAAAAATTCACCCTAAATTGACAATTGTTCCTTCCAGTTTTGAAAGGGATATTCAGTCCAGCACTAGTAAAAAATGGGGGGGGGGGGGACGACGACGCTATATGTTTGTTTTTTGTGTATAATTCAAATTGCTAGGTGTTTCTGATAGAAAAGTGTGGTACAAATAAAATAACAGTAAAAGTACAGTACGAATGTATCTTGCATAGGGTTATGATCTGGGGATGGTTTGTATATGCAAAAACGCTTATACTTGAACCATCCCTGTGTGAACAACGTTACCTTTCTGGAGCCAGTGCGGTGATTGGGCCTCGCCCTTCCCTGCCCCCAAGCAAATGAGACATCTCACAAGACCATCCCAGAGTGCAGTAAGCAAGGCAAAACTTAGAGCAAAAAGAGCTTTGAAACTCTCTGCATTCCATGCATTTAATATGTGTGATTCCAAACAACTGGCCTTCAACCACGTAAGGTTGAAATCACATTAAATGTGTGTAAGAGGTGATTGTAGTAATAATAGTTGCCATTGTTTCCTAGAAAGCCCTATATGCAACTTGGTACCCAGGTATTTAAAGAACCATCTTTTCTCATGTGAAACCTGCAGTTCATCAGGGACTGCTTTAAAGGTTTCCTTCCCCTCTTTGGAGGTTTGATGGGTGGTGACCAAGGAGAAGGCCTGGTCTGGCTATGGAATAACTTCCCAGAGATGCTTGCAGGGCACTTGCTTTGTTTGCTTTGAAATTATTTGAATAAAGCTTTTTATCTGAGCATCGATACTGGTTTTATTTTATATATAATAAATTGGTAATTGGTAAATCTTTAAGGTGCCATGTTTGCGGCAAAATACTAATACAGTGATCCCTCTGGAAATTGATTTTATTGTTGCTTCTGATGTTGGATTGCTGTTTGTGTTCTTCTTACAATGTTTTTCCTTTCTTGTGCTTTCTTGAGTTTTATTGATAATTTGGAATTAAACTTGGCTAAGGAATAACTAATAACAAATATTGTGACAGAGGGAGAGTCTTTTAAATCTTTCCACACCAGCACATAATTTTATAAACCTGTAACACATTTTCCCTAGCTCATATTTCTTAAAACTAAATACCCATACATATTTCATCTGTAGTGTCCCATAGATTGGCAACCTGAATTGTGCACATTATTCCCAGTGTGATGCTGCCATGCATTTATGTCACTGTGTTACGATAGTGGCAGCTTTATTTCCAGTTGTGTTCCTAGTACTGTACGACGTTTGCCTTTTCACCTCCTCAGCATATTTAGCTGATGCCTTTAGTGAACTGTTCACTCTTGTTCCAAAGATCTTACTTGAGTAGCCATAACTAGCAACTTTTCCTTTCTCTCCCCTTTCAACTAACTCCCTCATCTTTAAAAGATTTCTTTTTCTTCAAAGAGGAAACTGTGTAACTATGTTACTATGTCGAATGTCCAGACAATTTTCTTTTCACATATATGTTGAATTTGATACTGTCATGGGCCACTGTCATGGGCCCATCTTTAATCAGGTGCTGATGAGTATTAAACTGGGTCAAAACCCCTCTTGTCTGGTCTATGACAAACACTATTTCTCGAAGGTAAACTCGAGGGGTCTCTGATATACAGTGCTCCAAAAATAATTTAAAAAACAGAGATCAAACATTCAATTCTTAGACTCTGAGCTGAATAAATGTTTTGGATTCCTAAGCATCCTGGCAACGACATACATGGGTTTAAAAAAAAATCCATGGCAACTTCGGTTTGACAACTTCACTTTTGTTTATGAGCACTCTGAGGAACCTTTACTGTGTTGATTTGCATAATTAAAGGAGTTGCTGCATTTAAGTAGATATATCTCTGGGGGTGTTGAGGCAATTGGGTATTGCAGTGTTGTTTTCATCACCATGGTGCTTTAGGGCGGGGAGCGCTCAAGCTTGATCCAGTCTGGCAAGGTGAAGATGTTTCAATAAGTTACAAGGGGACAGTCCTCCTAAGTCAGGGAAAGGGTTAATATGCAGGGGAGTCTAGAACTCAGAGCATTAAATTACTGGTGTGGTAAAGAGGTTGAATTATTAGTTATACATTTTAAAATGAAGTTTTAAGTCAAGGTGCTCTTTGTGAATGAAAGATTGGTGGCTGTTGGTAAAATCTCAATACAGAACATTAATCTATTAATAATAGATTTGCCAGGGCAATCTTGTTTACCAAAGAACTGATTTCCACGGCATGTTCAAAGCTTACGAGTAGATTGTATGGAAGTACCTTTAAGCTTCACTTACTGGTGTGTCAACAGTATCCTTTTTGGAGTGAGTGATGCAACTGGAACTCTAAACCAGGGGTCGGCAAACTACGGTCCTTGGGCTGGATCAGGCCCACCTGGGTCCTAAATCTGGCCCGCACCATGAAGCTGCAACCCACCGTGAAGCTGAGACTCCTGGTGATGGCGATGGGAGGAAGAAGCCGAGCGGCGGTGTCTCTGCCAATCAAACACCGTGCCTGGTTTACTTCAGTGGTGTTTGATTGGCAGAGACGTCCCTGTGCCGGGCTGAGGTAAATCAGGTGCAGTGTTTGATTGGCAGAGCCTCTGCCGCTCAGCCTCTTCCTCCCGTCGCCATCACCGCTGCCCTGGTGCTCCTATGGGCCAGAAATCGGAGCGGATGAGCTCACTCTGCCTATCTGCTTCACGAAAAGCAGCCGCAGCGGTGGTGGTGCGCAGCCCCTGGGAAGGTAAGCGCAGGAGGAAGCCCGTTTCGTGCCACCGCAGCCAGCCCTTCGGCAAATGAGGCAGGGGGCCTGTCCAGGAAACCTGAAGACAACACAGACACGGTACAGCAAGCAGTACCCACCATGATCCTACCACCAGCTGCGTTCCTGGCCACCCAGGAAGCTGAACCACTGCAGGCTCGGGTGCGGGAACAGCAGCGGGTCGACGCTTAGGCACTGTGTCTTCAATCACCTCCGAAGCCAGAGAGGATTCACCTGGTGCCTGCTCCTGAGGATCCGGCACAGGTGCAGGTGCTTCAGACCCAAGGCCCTGCCCCAGTTCAGCCGGACCTGGAGGCGGGGACTCCTGTGCAGGCTGGGGTTCCTCCGGTTCAGCCTCTGAATCGGATTCCCAGGCCAGCACAGTATTCTTGTTATAAAAAAAGTGCGCCGGCCCTAGACACTCCATTGTGGCGCCCATAACCTAGGTTTAAGGTACCAGTTAGCTCCTAGCTTTCTTATCTCAGTTTCTAACACCAGTCAACCCTGAACAATTTGGTATCATCAGCAAACTTGGCTACCTCACTGCTCATCTAACGATGGATCATTTAACTGCGGAACAGTCTCCCTCGAGAGGTAGTGGACTCTCCTTCCTTGGAGGTTTTTAAGCAGCGGTTGAACGGCCATCTGTCATGAATGCTTTAGCTGAGTTTCCTGCATTGCAGGGGGTTGGACTAGATGACTCTTGGGGTCCCTTCCAACTAGTAAGATCATAGATTCTATGAGCAATATCAATCTCTGGGCAACTCCACGTTCTTTACACTTGTAGATATGTTACATATTTCTACACCACTTGATTTTAAAAAACCTCAAAGTGGTTTACAAAAGATAAAACAGTGAACAGTAGTTATGTTGAACAAATTTCAGTATTGTCCCCCCCCCCCCATTGCGGCGGGGTGCGCTCCCGTTGCTCGGTCCCAGCGCCTGCCAACCTAGCAGTTCGAAAGCACCTCCGAGTGCAAGTAGATAAATAGGGACCGCTTACTAGCGGGAAGGTAAACGGCGTTTCCGTGGACATCTTTTTATTTGCAACATAGTATTGTTTTGATTTATTTGCAACATAGTATTGATAATCACTGAAACTTATTCTCTCCAGTTTCTGCAGAGCATTAACATTTTTATTATTCAATTAAAGTATTATTTATTATAAAGACATCTGAAGGCAGTCCTGTTTAGGGAAGTTTTTAATGTTTGATGCTGTATTGTGTTTTTAATATTTGTTTGGGAGCCGCCCAGAGTGGCTGGGGAAACCCAGCCAGATGGGCAGGGTATAAATTGTTGTTGTTGTTGTTGTTGTTGTTGTTCTCTTCATACCTTGCATGAATCTCCTGAATTGTCTGACTCATTTCTAGGCTTCCTAGCCTGTAAATTTGAAGGTAAAGGTAAAGGTACCCCTGCCCATACGGGCCAGTCTTGACAGACTCTAGGGTTGTACGCCCATCTCACTCAAGAGGCCGGGGGCCAGCGCTGTCCAGAGACACTTCCGGGGCACGTGGCCAGCGTGACATCGCTGCATCTGGCGAGCCAGAGCCGCACACGGAAACGCCGTTTACCTTCCCGCTAGTAAGCGGTCCCTATTTATCTAATTGCACCCGGGAGTGCTTTCGAACTGCTAGGTTGGCAGGCGCTGGGACCGAACAACCGGAGCGCACCCCGCCGCGGGGATTCAAACCACCGACCTTTCGATTGGCAAGCCCTAGGCGCTGAGGCTTTTACCCACAGCGCCACCCGCGTCCCAAAATTTTGAAGGTACTTAATAGTAATTTGTGTGCTTCTATTCTCATATATGGTAGTACCTCCAGTTAAGTAACCCTCTGGTTACATAAACTTCGGGATGCGAAAGTGGCAAACCCAGAAGCATATTACAGTGGTACCTCGGGTTAAGTACTTAATTCGTTCTGGAGGTCCGTTCTTAACCTGAAACTGTTCTTAACCTGAAGCACCACTTTAGCTAATGGGGTCTCCCGCTGCCGCTGCGCCTCCGGAGCACGATTTCTGTTCTCATTCTGAAGCAAAGTTCTTAACCCGAGGTATTATTTCTGGGTTAGCGGAGTCTGTAACCTGAAGCGTATGTAACCCGAGGTACCACTGTACTGGGTTTTGCCGCGCCCGCATGCGCAGAAGCAGTCCTCAGGTTGCGGAAACCTTGGGATGCGATCGGACCTCCAGAGTGGATCCGTCCGCAACCGCAGGACTGTACACCTATACTGAATAAATATTCAAGGCAGTGATCTGCAATTTTTGACTGGCTTTGCTAGCCAAGCTACCAATTATGGCTGTCAGGTTCCTACCTCCTTCCCTGTTCTGATTTGGACCACTGTCACTGAGTAGTGGTTGAGGAAGCCCCCCTGTAGAAAAGAGAGCTTGGCCTATGATCTTGGCTGTTGCTGGGCAGTACGACTTGAAGTGCTGCTGTTGAAAAATAAGCCCATCATCACCCTTCCCTAACTCAGAGCAGGAAAAGGGGAAAGCTGCTTACTGTGCAGCAGAGGTACATGTAATTATAAAGGTGCAAATATGACCTTGGTGGAGAAACAGCAATGTTTAGTAGTGGCTCAGAACTCTTTAAGGGGTTTGTTATTGATAAAAAGATTTATTTGATGCACCAGTATGTGCTTGAACTTTTTATATACAGACATTCAGTAGTTTTTACTGATCTTTTAAAATACAAGAATATAGCTCATTTTAAACACAGAAATGACTGCTAGGTCTGTAGAATTCTATGTCCCTTTGTAACTGTACAGAATCTGAAAAGTTTTTGTAGTGATACCTTATGTTTGGCTGTAACACTGCAGTAGATCATAGTGGTCCAGATGTGTAGCCTAGAATAGGTCTGCACTAAAGCCTAATTGGGCTGCTTTGTTGAGCAAGATGAATTGTTCCAATGTTTAATGTGGCTGGAAGCTTGTCCAGTTGCTGCATCTTCAGAAACCTACAAAATACAAAGATAAAATGAGGCAATCATTATATTAAAATTTCTTAAACATGTTCAGTTATGATAGCTTGATCTTCTCTTTTGTTCCACCCACTTATTATTAAACTCTCATTGCCACTGGGATGTTTAATTGGTTATGTTTTCTTACATTTTTATTTATTGCTATATTTGTTGTGTGTGTAACAAAAAAAAAACCCCTTTAACCTGCTGATGATTTCAAGATTTCTGATTTGTACACCTTTGTTAATTGGGCTAGAGAAGTACTTTTTCAGAATAATGTGAATTTTGAAGTTTCATAACACTTAGCTACCTTTATTTAAACAGCAAACCTTATTTAAAACATGTTTATATTAGATTTCAGGGAGGTATACAGTATGAAACCAATACAATAAATGCATAAGCAAGCAACAGATAAAATAGTTGGCTGTTACGCTAATCTCTAGAGTTGAAGTAAAAGCTTTTTTTAAAAAAAATGCTTAATTGATGATAGCACTGTCGGAACCAAGTAGACCTGTTTGAGTAGGGCATTCCATTACTGGGATAACATGCCAAGAAAGCCCCCTCCCTTGTAAATGATTGAATGATTGTTGTTTTTCTGGTGGAAGAGGTAAATGTAGAAGAGCCCCAGCAGATGAATTTAGAGTATGAGTATGTTGATATGGGGAAAAGTACTGCTCCAGTAATGGGGCCCCAAGATGCTGTTGTTATTTTTTTATACAGTACTGCCCTTCTTCAGAAGATCATAGGGTGGTTCATAACAAAAAAATTCAAAATGAGAACACAAAATACATGATAAAAAACAAAAACAAACTAATGATCCGCTCCCCCAAACACATTTAAGAGGTCATACAATATTTAATCAGCCAAAGGCCTGGTTATAGCAAAACAGTAAGTTCAGGCTACATCTAGACAATCAGTTGTTTATATCTAAGGGAGTCAAATATTTTGAAGGGAAAGATAAAAGAATAAAAAGTAATTGTACTGAGTAAAACTGTGGTTGAGACTATCAGTTAAATGCATTATATAAAATATCCATTGTGAACCATTCATCAAACACTCCTGCAAATAACCTTTTCATTATATTCAACACTATATAAATGGAGAGTGCAAATTCTATTTTTAACAGTAGCAATTCAGAAGCCCACTTTCCTCTAATGCATATTTTCTTGCCAAATGGTCTCTGTGCCAAGTCATTTCCCTCTTATAAGGCTTCCTAAAATATACTTCCCACATTCTCTGTCCTTCCAAGATAGTATGGGGCTGGGCCAGGCCTGGGCTGTGCAGCATCCTTATCTAAAATCAAGCTTGGTCAATGGATCTGTGGTCAGTGTTGCATCCTGCTCTTTTCTGTGTTGGAAGGAGGTTCTAGCACCTGAGCATGCTGTCACAAGAGGCTTAGTATGTGAAGTCTCAGATACTGGGGTTCCCAGTTGGGGCCATGGAATCCTTGACACTAGCACATTTTTTCTTTATGTAGCTATGAACATGGAGTCATATTGGAGTCTGAGGGCTTTTGAATCATGAATGGATGGTTGAAACGGATGACCTTTAGAGTAGAATGGATCTGATGTATGTAGCAAGCTGGATAGTTGAAGAAAACGGAAAATTAATTGGGTATCCAGACTCATAGAACTGTGAGGAATGTACACCAAGAGCTTGATAATAGAGGCTGGATCTGTGCAGTAATAGCTAGAGGACGTTGCTGGAGTGAATCTGGCAGGTACTGTATATACATTGTGGCATAAGAAAGTGCCAGGTAAATAAAGTGACAGGAGTGTTGCTAGTTTTCCTTAGTGCATATTTCCCTGGTGTTGCCTTGTAATATCTTGAAGAAATACTGATGACCTGACACATTATATATATGTGCATGTACTGTCTCACACTGTTTAAATTGGAAAAATGCATTGTTAGAAACTGTATAGTGTTCTTATAATTGCTAGGTGGTTGCCTTGGTACCTGCTTACAACTATGGTTGAATGAATAAAAGTCATTTACATCTTGTCAGGAAAAAAAGTTTTAATTAGTGTAGCCTTCTGACAGCTTTCGTATGCATTAAGCTGCTGAAAAGAGATGGCTTGCTCAGGGTCTACAGTTTCTGATCTGTGTATAATCATTTGTTCATTAGAAAAAAAAGGAGTTGGAAGAGGATATTATCAGTTGGGATGATAATGATAATGAAAACACACATTTCATAGAATGATAAGGGAATTTTGATGAAGAATCATACCCTCCCTGTATAATCTTGTGCAAAATCGTCAGTGGATTTTTCTTTTAGTAAATTTTTTAAAATTTAATTTTGCAATATATAATAGACCTCTGCTGCCTTGCAGGTAAGGGTAGCTGACTTTGAGTTGCCTGTGTTAATGTGCGTGGTTCTTTCTGCTTTTCTTATTATTTGTCTAAAATTAATCATTACTTTCCGAGGTCACTGTACTTAGGTGATCAAGGGTTATTTTATTATTTTGCTTTGCCGTCTACTAGTCACCTGAGCCAATGATCATTACTAAGGGGTTTGTTGTTTTAAAAGGGGGAAAAAACCATGTAAAGTAATTCATGAGAGGACTGCAGAATTTCTGCTCCAGGTCCTACAGGTGGAAGCAAAAGTATGTCAGTGGTTCCATTACATGCAACCTTAGTACCATAACTTCCTTCCCTTTCTCTCAGGGTAACATTTAACAAAGGATGCATTATAGCTAAAATGGATTGGTGTGTCTGTGACTAAAGCTTTCTGCCTCAGAAGTGGAAAAAACTATTTGTAAACCTAAACAGAGGCTAGGGATTCTTTATATAGTGAAATCTAAATTCTTTATTGAGAGTAATGAAAGCAATATGAGGGTGGGAGAAGGAGGAATGAGCCTGGGGGTTGATTATGGAACTGTACAGTGAAAGCCTTGTTTCGTGTTTCCCTATTTGCCTTGACCAAAGGAAGCTATTTAAGTCTTCAGGTGAGGCTATTTCTGGCACTGTTACTTACGTTATTTTTCATGTGTATTGTAGTCATGACCTAGAAATGGGCACTTTTAAAAAAAGTCTCTTGGATAAGACTACCTTATCCCTTATATGTCCAGTAGATTATTGTGGCTACGTTTCTCCTGCAAGTTTCAAAGATCTCAGAAGCCTGACCAATAACTCACAGCAGGACTTTTAGTGTGGCTGCCCATGTACTTTGGAACAGAGTTCCTGTTGAGAAGTAACAGGTGCCGACTATCAGCTCTTTCTGGAAACAGTTGACAACATTTTTACTTTGACAGGCTTTCACGGCTGTATAAATGAGTATAGGCTATGAATACCTACTTGTTTTGTTTTTGTTCTGTTTTAAATATATATGGGGACTTGGGTTTATTTAAATGGTTTTTAAACTTTTTTTGGCTATTTTTTCTTGTACATCACGTTGGATGATTGTACAGAAGATGATTAATAAACTGATGATGGTGATAATAATAAATGCAAGATTTGATATAGAAAAATATTGTAGCTCAGAGCTAAACCTAAGAAATATTAATCCTCTTATTGAAAATTGCAAGAGATCTCATTGCTTTTGTCCCTGTGTTGTTGCAAATAAAGATGTGCTCTTCAGCCACTTTGAATAAGAGATATCTATATTAAAATACACAGGGAGGACATCCTGCTTCAGAAAATCACTCTTCACAAACAGTGTCAAGAACAGTGATATAGGAGGTAGAACAAGCCATGTTCATTCCCACTAACCCCCTCACATGTTTACTCAACTTTTAGCCTACCACCCAAAGAGGGCTGTTTTTTCAGTTGAATACATTTACTCAATTCAGTGTTACTTGCTAACGTTAATGAACTTGTGTGTGGTTAAATATGTGAATATGATTCAGGACTCTTCCCCATGACCCTAATATGTATAACAATAAGACCTGTTTTGGACAACATTGCATAGAATGCAGTATAAAAATGATATTTATAGAAGGTATATGCAGATTGCCATACACAAACTTCAAGATCTTGGTGATAGGTGACTTTTCTGCTTGTATCCTTAACGGCTTCATTTATTTTTGTCTCTTTTGAAAGGCCCTTCCTTCTTCCATGGTGATAGTAGCAATCTACTGCCCTGTGATAGCCGCTCTATTCATTGTTCTGAAGATGGTAAACTACCGTCTGCACAGGGCACTTGATGAAGGTGAGATTGTGGAGAAGAATGCCAGTGAGCGTATGGATAGAGGTGCAAAAACAGAACAAGGGAACTCTTCTGCCAGAAGAAAGGACAGTAATGGACCTAGGTAAGGAAACTTAAGTCCATGTGATGGATACTCCGCCCCCCTCCCCTTTGTCATGACCTAAGGCTTAAACAGCTTAAAGCATGTTGTAGTTCTGGTGAGGGGTGTGACCTAACTGAGTCTAGCAATCCAGTTCTGTAGTCTTAACCCCTTCATGCACCAACTAGCACTCATGCATAGTTAATGTTTGACTGCAATTTTCTGCAAGTTTAGTCCCCTTGAACGTAGTTCATCAAGTCTCATCAATTCTGTTAGAAAGGTCTTCTAATCTGTTATTCTGATTTACATCCTAAATATAGACAAACACTGTTGTCTAAGTTTATTTCGGTTGGAAGGAATTGAGCAAAATCTCTGCAGCCATATTTGAAACTTTGCTGCAAACTTTGATTGTAGTAATGGTGTTTCTGTATCTGTAGTCCTCAAGGTGTTGTTGGGCTGCCAACTCTATTAGCCTCAGCCATCATATTCAGTGATAGGAGTGATAATTGGAGTTGTTGTCTTACAGCATCTGGAATATCAAAGGTTTCACAACCCTGATCTATATGCTTAGTAGATGAACTCATTATCAGCTGTCTAGAGACTTCCCCCAGATGTGCCTTCTGACTTATTTGTCATGAACAACCAGAACACTGTAATATTTAAGATTTCTTAAACATTTCATATTTAGTGATCCTGGTGGAGGGATCGAGATGTCAGAGTTTGTACGAGAAGCCACTCCTCCTGTAGGCTGTAGTTCACGAAATTCCTTTGCTGGCCTAGACCTAAATAACCAGGTAAGAATTAATCATGCAACAACTGCTTTCTTTTTATATACCATTATAATGGATACTGTTGTTGTTCCAGTTAAGTTCAGCAGAAATATGCTCCAATACATGATGTTACCTTTATTTTTAGTTCCGTCTTCTCTGTCTGAGGACAGCTGAGAATCTCATTTTGCTAGTCTTTTAAACATACTTTATTAGTTTGTTGGTTTCAGCTTTGCTGGTTTTAGAAGATTCTTACCTATTTCAAAATTGTGTAGATCAAAAATTGCGTAATTTCAAATGTTTCTAAGTTGCATGTTGAAGCTGTTCCTGCAGTGAAGTAACGTTGTTGGGGGTTTTTTTGGCTGCTGCCCTTTATATGTTTTGTTTTTAATCCTGAGCTGCTGTGGCTCCTTGAAACACATAATACACTCCTATTCTTCAGATGTTGACAAAACTTTGTGAAGATGAATTTGTGAGAATGGAAAGAGATTAAACCTGTTTGTTCTTTCACACCTAATTATTGCTATTGTCTGAGGCGTAAATGCTTTTGTGAGTGTCAGGGAAGGTGTGTTTGTGGAAAGGAATCTAGTTTTAACTCCTATCACTAAAGCAGCAAACTAAAGTGTCCTCATGTATTGCAGTTATTTTGTGGCATTAATTGCCGTGGTTTCCTTGCTATCATGCCAAATTAATTACTTTGCTTTTTTCTCTTAACAAAAAAGTATTCTATGAAGTCTTGAAGAATCAGTTTCTAGAAAAGGAGCAACACAGTAGCAACATAGTGGCTTTTTCAGAAAGAGAAAACAAGCAACTCTGAGTTGCAGCTAGTGACAAGCCACTTGGATCTAGTGAAGGCTTTCCATCAGTAGAAAAGGAGGGAGGTGACTTTTGCCAATTCCCCAGATCTGCTGCAGAAGTTTGGGGAACCCTTTAGAACAGCATGGGAGGTGGGACAGAAAACTGCAGGGGGACTTGGTGAAAGTCATCTCTCTCCTCATTCCACCTGCACAAGCCTCTGCTGGATCGAAGAGGCTGCGATCTGCACAAGGATCACCAGTGGATGCAGCTCTTCAGGTTTTATTCTTCTTTATTATTCTTGCAAGTGCCATACTCCTGCTGCATACATGGGAGAAATTGGGTATTTAACTCGTCTTTGCCAGTCGTAATTGTTTAGGCAGGTAAATAAACTTTGTTGCTTCATTTTAGATTGGATCTGGCTTATCTCGGCGTGGAACTGCAGCTACCATTAAAGGTAAGGCCTAGTTATTAAATTCATCTTCAAGCACAACTGGTATCAAGTAGCCTTTTCAATTTATCAACATACAGTTGGTTCATGGCAAAGTGATGCATAGTGTAGGACTATCTGTAAAGATCGCCAAGACTTAGCAAAAAGTGTTATAAAATAATGCTATTGCAGCTTGTTCACATAAAATGGCTGCACCCACTCATAAAACAGATTGACAGGAGCCATATTTTTCTCCACTTCACATTTTCTCCTGTAGTCAGTGGTTGCAATATTATGTTAACTTGCTGCTTGTATATGATCTGGCACATCAAATGGAAGTTTTCTGATTTGCCAAAATATTTTGGATTAGATGAATTTATAAAATAGAAAATTAGCATTTGTTTGTCAGTGAATATATGAATTCCTGGATGTTTCATAAGTGTGTTCTGTGACATTTAAGCTTACAGTAAGTGAGCTGGTTGGTGACCTTTCCTATTTAGTGTTCATGCCTTTGGCAAAATAACTAACCACTAAATACTTAAGTGTTTTCATGTTATGCTTTGTAGTAATTCTCACCTCCCAGTTTTGAGTAAATATTGCTTACAGTATCAGAACAATCTCTATCCATTTTGATTGGGTCTTACTGTTCTGTATTTGATATGAGCTGTATAACCCAATGGTTTTGTTGGGAAAGGTTCCTAGCTTCCTCCAATGGGCACACCCTTTCCTGGCCACTATATCTTGAAATCAATCACAGCCCATACTCTTGGGCTATATTGCCCAGCATTGTAGAACCCATAAGTAGCCAGAGATTGGTAGCAGACCATTGGTTGTCATTGGGTTCTAGATTGGGAAAGACTTCCTATTCTGTGACATATTAGTGCTTCTGCCAGCCAAAGTAGATAGCTGCTTCTAACTCATGGTCCAGGGTCCCTCTCCTGTTGTCCTAGCCATTTTAGCAAGATTTTTCTCTGGTTTGGACATATATTATCTCTCTGTGTGTCACAGTGTTGTGCATACTAATTGACAAGTGTCTGGTAATCTTTCTGCTCTGCTTTTCAACTGTGAGAAGGTAGGCTAGAGAAACTCTGAGTATTAGATGGCTCTGTGGAGAGGCAAGAGATGCAAGGCAAAAATTGCAGTTTCAGTTCAAATCAGGAAATTTCCCTTGGTTTTAGTATTTGTTGTCCATCACTTCATCATGTGTCATTTTCATGAGAGCTACTGTTGAAAGAGGGCCTACGGCTCTTGATTGGGTATGGTGGGTGTATACTGTTTTTTGTAGATAGCGCTGTTGGCATCAGAAATGGTCTGATACTGGAATAGTGGACAAGATGGTGACTGGGCAACATAGTAGCAGCCTCACTGCACAGCATTATTTATTTTATTTTCTGTACAGCCTTTATATGCCACCCAATAACAAAAGTTCTTTGGTGATTCTCACTTAAACATGTGCATAGCTTCATGAGCTGTAAAATGCAGTGTTGCACTAGTACAAGAGGAATGAGTACCAATGCTATTGTGCTCATTTTGGTATTTGGGGGGGACGCAGGTGGTGCTGTGGTCTAAACCACTGAGACTCTTGGGCTTGCTGATCAGAACATCAGCAGTTCAAATCCCCATGATGGGGTGAGCTCCCATTGCTTTGTTCCAGCTCCTGCCAACCTAACAGTTCAAAAGCATGCCAGTGCAAGTAGATAAACAGGTACGGCTGCAGCAGGAAGGTAAACAGTGTTTCCATGCACTCTGGCTTCTGTCACGGTGCTCTCTTGCTGCAGAATCGGTTTAGTCATGCTGGCCAAATGACCCGGAAAGCTGTCTATGGACAAATGCCAGATCCCTCAGCCTGAAAGTGGAGATGAGCACTGCGACTCCATAGTCGCCTTTGACTGGACTTAACTGTCCAGGGGTCTTTTACCTTTTTTTTGTGCTCATTTGGTACTTTGGCAGGATGGAATGTTGTAACTTACTTAAATAATACCACGTGCCGTACTTAAGTATCCCATCTAGAAATAATGCCCCTCAAAGACGCATTCTCTTATTAGGTTGGCAGGATACGGCTTTGTAAACTAACACACTATTTCTGTTGATGTGCAGGTGATACAGACACTGCAAAGACTTCCGATGATATCAGTCTGAGTCTTGGCCAGAGTTCTAGTCTCTGTAAAGAAGGGAGCGAGGAGCAAGGTAAGGCATATTATGTTGTTTTGCAAGCTGTTGTATATTAAGCTCATTGAGATGCTATTTAGGTCAAGATGAACACTGTCTGGAAATTATAGTTTTGCATGGTGTTATTAGTTTAGCTGCATATTGTGCTGTGACCAATTGATAGGTTTAAGCATGCATCATAAATCTGTTCCAAAAGCAAATTGATGGTGTGAACCCCTTCTAATAAATTAGCACCCTTTAAAAGTTTTCTAACGCCTATTCTATTTTTCTGGCAAAGTGTGAAGGATGCACTTTACTGTGCTTTCCTCTGTGGATTCATATGCATAGAATATGAGTCTTCATAGACATACGTTTGCAGTGAGTTAAAATGAAACACTGATGAGTTTCTTTAAAGTTTATCTGGAACAGAATTAATGAAGAGATCTTCCCACATGACCATATGGCATTTTCACAGGCTTCCAGTTTGAAGCATTTTTTTGCTCAGTAAGCTTATATACTTAACATGACATTCATACAACTTTAATGATTGGATGTGCACAATTCTTTCTGTTGTGACACAAGACTTCACCAGAAAGTCAACTCATTACTGATTTCTCCTTTTAAAATATATTTTTACACACATACACATTTCTGTTTTCTCCCCCCTCCCCCAACAGTGGGAATTGCTGAACTGAGTGTATGTTGATCTCGGTACAGACATTGTAAAGCCCAGTCCACATATTCACTTACCAGAATGCACATCATGACCAAAGACATAGACAACTGTTCTTAATTAATTGTATGTGATGAAAGCCACTACTTATTATAAATGCTTCTTAATACGTATATCAACAGTTTAGTTCTGTCACCGGACAAAGCTTCCTATAAGCACATAGAAGAGATTAAAAACAGTCAGGAAAAATGTGCTAATTTGATGGCAGGGAGGGTATTATGTGTGGGCTTGTTTATATATTTGTGTAAATGCAATGCTTTGCCTCTTGATCTGGCCCCAAATATTTTGATCTCCCTTTTCTAATTTGTATCCAAGATCCATGAAATAATATTTATTTCATGATCTCTACTTTGTACCGCTTTAATGCTTCCATTATTTAAGCTTTCTATCAATGTGATGTATGTTACTTTTAACAGTGAAGAATTGCTGGAATTGACAAATCAGACTTATTTCCATGCTAAGTTAGCTTTGCATGCACTAAGTCATAAGTCTGTCCAGGTTTGTTTTTGTTTTCTACAGATTTTTAAAATAATGCACAGACATTTTGCATTTGAATTGCACATTTTATATGCATTCTTCCTCTAAGATAAAGCATTTTGGATGCTTTCCTGGCTCCCCATGAAAAAAAATATGCATGCATTTTTGTGTTAAATGTATTTTTTGAGCCAAAGCAGCATCCCTAAATTTGGAGGTGCATAATATGATTGATAGCTGTGTTTTGATTCACATTTTTCTCCCACATGTTCTGTACGCACTAGGTAGGTGCACAAATTATTCTTCTTCCTATTGTTATTAATAACATGTATAGCAGTGTTTCCCAAACTTGGGTCTCCAGCTGTTTTTGTACTACATCTCCTATCAGGACCAGTGGTCAGGGATGACGGGAATTGTAGTTCAAACACAACTGGAGACTCAAGTTTGGGAAACACTGATTATTTATCCAGACCTTTGGCTGATAGCATAAAAATTTCTGGGAAGTTACCAGCATGAATCACAGAGGTTCAATAGCTATAGCTGACGAGACACCCTTAGCTGGGCATAAGTTCACTTTGCCACAGATCACCTGTATTTCCACCAACAGTTGGAATGCCCCCAAGTTGCATACCTCTCAGGAAGAGGGTTACCCCATCTAAAGCTGGTTCCTAAAACTGATTCACAGGATCCCCCTTTAGTTCATTGACCCTTATCCAGCACATCACTTTTTCCAAACCCTGATTCAGCACGTGAACAACCCCTCCTGATTCAGATGGCATGGAAAGATAGCTGGGTGTCATCTCCATACCGAAGGCATGGTATTCCAGTGGCAGCTCCCAGTGGTTTCATATAGATGTTGAACAGCATGGGGCAAGATGGACCCCTGAAATACCATAGGTCTGAGTAGTAGTTCCTCAATGCTATCTCTGTCACCTGCCCTACAGATAGAAGTGAAATTATTGTAAAACAGTGCCCCAATCCCCAAAGTTGTTCAGGGAGGGTACCATACTCAACAGTGGTCATAGGTAAAGGACCCCTGGACAGTTAAGTCCAGTCAAATTCTACTGTGGCACTCATCTCCGCTTTCAGGCTGAGGGAGCCAGTGTTTGTCTAAAAACAGCTTTTCCGGGTCATGTGGCCAGCATGACTAAACCGCTTCTGGCGCACAGAACACCGTGACAAGAGCCAGAGCACACGGAAACGCCATTCACCTTCCCACTGCAGCGGTACCTGTTTATCTGTTTGCACTGGTATGCTTTTCAACTGGTAGGTTGGCAGGAGCTGAGACAAAGCAATGGGAGCTCACGCTGTTGGGACGATTTGAACTGTTGAACTTTTGATCAGCAAGCCCAAGTGGCTCAGTGGTTTAGACCTCAGCACCCCCTATACTCAACGGAGTATACAGAGATATCAAGAGAATCAAGAGGGTAGTGCTCTCTCTGCCTTTTTTTTGATAAAGGTCATGGGTCAGGGTGATCAAGGCTGTTTCAGTACCATACCTAGGCCTGAAGTCAGACTGAAATGAATCTGGTTGGCTTGATTTAAAATGTAGACTGAACTAATTTCTCATTCATGCCAAATAAGAGAGTTGATTGCAATCAACACTACTAGAATTGTGTGGGAAAGAAGGTCCCTAAAAGATGAACTTGCAGCCAAACCATTATTTGATTTCATTGTCTAATGCATTTTCTGTATTAGAAAAAAATTCCTCAAAAATAATATGGACTTGATATCTTCATTTAAAGTAGCATGCACAACAACATTCACTATGTCTGTTCTGGCATTACATTCCAGGGAGAACACTCCACCTTATGTTAATCTTGGATGTGGCATATTGTGAATTGTAAGGGGAATATAACAAATGAACTGAGTTGTACCTTATTTATTTGCACAGGTAGTTTGGAAGATAACCACATTCAAGTGGGTGCAGTCCATTTCCTCCACAATAAGTGAGAAAGTGCGCAAGAACCCCAGGCAGAGTTGTACCCTGAATATAATGCCCGAGAAAGACTTATCGCCTACGCTACTCTTAATTTAATAGAACAGTCACCTTAGTTACCATTGTTCATTGCACTGCATTGATGGGCTCTAATCTTTTCTCAAATAAGATTTGCTTATGTAGTGGAAACTTACAAAAAGTGATCCTGTCTCTGCGTAATTTAATAGTGGACACCAGAGTAAATGCTATGTGTACATGTTAGATTAAAAGGGAATATATTTTAAACATTTTATAACCACTATTTAAATGTGAACAAGCAAACAGCAATTGTTTCATGTAGGAATTTACAAAAATATAATCAAATTGATTGCTTTCTTTGCCTGAACTTAAGCTATTAAACATAAAGCAACTAGCTTAATTTGCAAACATGCCTATACAACTTTCTTTTTTATTTATTTTTAAAACAGATTTGGCAGCTGATCGGAAGGCATTCCATCTGGTCTCCATTGATTCCTTTGTGTCCATTCAACCATCATTATCATCTGCACAGGAGTTGCCACGGGATAGCACTGACAAAGTGTGCCTCCCTAACAACCACCATGTAGAGCAATCTATGTCCAATGCATGTGACACTGAAATGGCTTCTCTTGTGCCTTTGCATTCGCACTCCTATAGGAAAGACCATAGGCCACGAGGGGTGCCCAGGACTTCTAGTTCAGCTGTTGCTTTTCCAGATGTTTCGCTGAACGACTTTCCCCTCTATCAGCAAAGGCGAGGCCTGGATCCTGTCAGTGAATTAGAAGCTTCCAAGCCTCGATCTGGATCCAAAGAATCCTTAGCTGAGAACTCCTGCATTTCTGGAGTCTTTCAACTGGATGATATTCTGAAATGTAGCAGCCCACAGCTGCTGGCCAGAAGCTGCAAGAGCAAATCATTACAAGCGGACAAAAGTATAGATAGTCTAAGAAGCCTCAGTACTCGAAGTAGTGGCTCAACGGAGAGCTATTGTAGTGGCACTGATCGTGATACTATCAGTACTGTCAGCAGCTACAAAAGTGAGCAGACGAGCTCCACTCACATAGAAAGTGTGTTGTCGGAGCACGAGGAGTCACCTAAAGAGGAGAAGAAAAGCAGCAAGAAAAAGGACTGCTCTGTTGATTCTGATGATTGTAGTTTTGCTACTGACAAAAGGACTAGTAGCGAAAGAACTGCAGTAGAGATGAGCGTTGGCAGTAACATTCAAGAGCAAGGCAGTCTGAACGCATCAGAGGAGGTACACAATCAGAGGGCTCTTAGTACCTCTGCTTCAGAAGAAGCAAACAAGAATCCTCACGCAAATGAACTGACGACACAAGCAGACCAGCCTCCTGAGAAAACGGTTGAGAAAAGAGATGAGCAGAAAGAGAAATCTTCTGCGGTTGACTCGAGAACTTGTAAGGAGATGGTAGGAAAGCAAAAGGACGGGGATGTACGGCCCAAATCGTGTAGCTTAATTCACCGAACAGCTTCAGCTCACAAGTCCAGCAGGAGAAGGACAGGGAAAAAACGGGCTAGTAGTTTTGACACAAGTCGACACAAGGAGTATATTTCCTTCCGAGGTGTCTCTGGTACCAAACCCCACAGTGCAGTTTTTTGTCATGACGAGGACTCAAGTGATCAAAGTGACTTGAGCAGGACCTCAAGCATGCAGTCAGCCCACCAGTTCAGCAGTGATAGCTCGTCCAGCACCACCTCCCATTCGTGCCAGTCTCCTGAGGGAAAGTACAATGCCCTAAAGACCAAATATATTGCAAAAGAGAGGGGCACAGACTTGGAGTACACTTACAAAATCCACTTGGCCTCTGAGGCAAATGGCAAAAAGCACTCAACACGACGGACTACCAGCGCAAACAGTGCCAAGAGTCGTACCAGGGTATTAAGCTTGGATAGCAGTACTGTAGCCTGCTTGAACGATCCAAATCTAATGATGCCAGATACCATAAAACAACTAACAACTTCTAAATCTGATTTGGATGCCAAAGAGGGAGAGGTGCTTGATGAGCTATCTCTGTTGGGAAGGGCTTCACAACTAGAATCAGTCACTCGTTCTAGGAATAGCTTACCAAACCAGACTATTTTTGCTGAAGGGGAGGAGCAGGAGCAGGGAAGTGTTGGTAAGTAATCGGAGTCCTGGATGTAACACTGCTAGTCGTTGCAATTGTTTTCTTAATAGCACCATTTCCATTGTAATGAACTCCAGCTTTCTGTTTATGAAGCTAATGCCTTCATATGGAGCCTCTGTATCTCTTGGATCATTTTCTGTTGTGCAATACTACAAGATTGCTTCCTGTCAGTATTATTTAGAGTTCTTTCGCTTTTGTAAATAGTTGCGTGGTTGTCTCAACCGAACATTATTTCAAAGGATGGTACCTTTTGAAGAAAATGTGTATGTGCAGCCTTCTAGGATGGTTTAACTAGCATAATTACTTGCCATAATTTTTCTTTCCCTAAAATAATTCAGTTACTGTTAACAAAATAGCTTAATTTTGAAAGTGCTTGCAGTCCTCATCCAGTAACAAATCAGTATGCAATATAGTTACAATTGTGGTGTGTATATCTATATATCTATATATCTATATATTTATATATATCTATATATATATATCTCTGATCATCTTCCCTGTAAAATTTGGCTTCACACCTTATTAGTGTGGCCGATCTGTGTGCACCATATAATTAGGCCTTGGTGTAGCTTTGTCTTCATATCCAGAACAGCACTTATTTGCACTAGGATTAATATCACCATCAAACTGTTGGATGTAACTTCCACTTTCATTTTATATTTACTAAATGTAAAATTGAGCTTGTTTTCACCTTCTGAATTGCCTATTGGAGTAGTTCTTAAACTAAAGTAGGCCTAAAGAAGGTGCACACAATTTGCTAAAGTGGATTTACATTCATTGAAGGCACCGAGATCAGCTCTTTGTTCAGGAGTCCAGAAAAACTTTATCTTCCATGCTTTTTCATCTTTAAAGTATGCCGTGAGCTATATCTTTCCTTTGTTTAGTCTTTGCTAGTCCTGGGCTAAGCGATGGCTCAGATTTTGCCACTCAAGTTTTCTTTTACTTTTTATTGTTATTATAGAGGTTGAAAAAATAACTGAATACTTGGGAGTCTCAGTCTTAGTTTGGACTGGTTTGTAGGCATAGGGGCTGTTTTGCTCTTTCTTGCAACCCTTCAAAATATATCAGGAGCTTATGGGAGACACTCACATAATGTCATCCTGGGTATGAACATGCGCCTTCACATAAGGATTGTACCTATAGATGCCAGCTTACATAATCAAGTGTGTTCCTGTTTGAGCAACAGCCACACAAATGGCAGCAGTCCCCATATGGAGATGCTGATTTATAAAACTGCTTCTTGCCTATGGGAATCTCCTGAGAGCTTAATAATAATCCCATGTGCTTTTGTTTGGTTGTTTCAATTGAGTTCCTGCAAGACATGGGTATGTATAAATGAAACTGTAAGAATACTTTTGTTGAACTGTTCACTTTTTGCTTAATTTACCAAATAGCAGATGTTTGGTATTTTGTAGGAGTGTGTTTAAAGTTAAGCCTGAATGCAACATATTGGGCAGAATAATTTATTTTATCTTATGAAACAACTTTGCATTGTGAGAAGCATGCTTAATTTACATCTAAGATTGTCTTCTTGCCTTTATTATGCCTTTGTGGCAGGTTATTCATTGCTTCCCATCTAATGCCAGCAAGAGATTAACTTGAATTTGGATTAGCAAGCGTTCAACCTTCACTTCTCTGATCGGCACACTGCTTAATCTAACCACAGTTAGAATATCTCTGTCTCGTGTACTCCTTCCCTTTTAATCATGATTAGACATGGGCTTGAAAACTCTGATCTGAGCTAACTGTGATACAGAGGTGGTACTAACCAGCTGCAGCTCCAAAAGTGAAAGGGAGGGGCAATTCATATGTGAAAACAGAAAAGAAAGGAGGTGTGCAAGTTATGCAGGAGCCCATAGGGTGCTTTATGTCTATGTCAGGCAAATGTGATGCAATAACCTAGAAACAAAGTTGGGATATTCATTGTAAACAACTAGGCAACCTTTTTTTTCTGTGAAGCGCCACATATTCTCTGGAGTAATTTGTTGGAGGCCACTTGGTGAAAGTGACTGGGGCCAGAGGTAAAAGTGACTACCCAGAGAGTAGCTGGAGCAGGAATGGATTGGTCTTGTCAGAGTTCTGACCTGATAGCTTGCAGAAGGCTTTTGAAATTAGGGCCGCAAGTTGTCCTCCCCTGACCTACAAGGGGTAATAACTGACTAATGATTGGGATTTACATAGTACTTATTCTTGACAGCTAAACATACTTAACTTGGCACAGAAGAGTAGTTTACAGATAGTGGCATTACATGCAGCAGAGAGGAACTATTTCATTGCCTGTTTTAAAACTTCGGAATGGTGTCAGACCTTCGCTATGAATCTGTGAAAGATGAGTCTCATAATTGGACAAGATAGAATCAAGACTGCAGATATACTTTGTGGTGTACCTACATCCTTTTGAAATCAATTGGATATCGTTGTTAATTTTAGTTGTGGAAGTAAATTAACAAATTATTAATTATTAATTTATACATCCTCAAGCGGCATATTGATTATTTATCAATAATGGTTACTTGGACGAACATTAGATACACCACCCTACCACTCATAGCTGCTAAAAGCAAACTAGAAAATATTTCTGCCAGTTAACAAGGGAATTCTTTGTCAAGATGTGAGATGAAATTATTGCTCTCTGCACTTCTGTCGCCTGGTTGGCTGGAAACAAAAACCTTGCAAGAAGTTGGGTATGGGAAGTATAATCTTGAGGGCCCTAGAAAAGAAGTTTTGGCTCCTAAGCTTTCCTCTTTGCCAAACTTGCTTTAAATTCTCTCTGCTTCTGCTTCTGCTTCTCTTCACTTGTGCCTTGAAAGGATACCAAGGATTATTCCTGTACCCCTGGTCATTTTGCTGCTGTTGCCATGCTAAGCTTGACTTAGCGTGTAATTTGAACCCAGGCTTGTGTTTCAGTTTTCCCAGCCCAAACCACAAGCTATAAACAAAGAACAAACCTCGGTTACAGTTCACAGTTAGTCTGGAGAGAGTTAAACCATGAGCCCAGCTTAGCACAGCGCAGCAGCAAAACAAACCGGCAGCAGTGAAGTGGCCATGAACTCCCTGAGAGCTTGTGCTAAGCACTGGTTTCGTTTGCAGTCCCACGCAAGTCAGGCTGTTTTGTATTTCCATGCACATAACTTTTTGGGGGGCCAGCACTTCCTCAAAGTCATCATCAGTGCCTGATCTCCAGCAGGTCTCCCCTCCATGTTAACTATGTATGTTCATGCACACAAAAGCTTATACCAAGAACAAACTTAGTTGGTCTCTAAGGTGCTACTGGACAATTTTTTATATATATTTCGACTTCGTCAGACCAACACGGCTACCTACCTGAATCTGTGTCCTTAATGGTTATGCATCCTTACTGGAATCTCATCTATTGGTGCCACTGGTTTATAGAAATCAGTTTGTGACTTAATGAGAGCTCTGCCCAGTGCTGTAATTAATTCTTTCAGTGACTCTGCATAGATGTCCATACTTTAATCTAAACAGAGCAAAGGTAATCCTCATATTTCAGTGTTCATTTTTTTTCTAGCCTCACTGTCTGGAATTAGACCGTTTACAACTTGCTTTCCTAATGCCACATTCATGTGCTTCATCTTTTCCATAAATTGTGAATCCTGTTCCAACATAAATTGGTTCCAACATAAATTTTCCATAAATTGTGAATCCTGTTCCGACATACCTGGCTTTTTTGTCAGCTACTTTGATGTATGCCTTTCCTTGAACATGCTACTTCTTTTGATGGTTTTCTGCCTAAAGTTCATGTAGAAGAATAGAGGGTGCTTTCATGTTCAAGGGACAGAAGGACTTTACAGAGACTTACAATTTTGCAGTGTGATTCTGAACAAAGCAGTGCACAAGCAGATTAAATGGGAAGGCTAGAGAGGATCTCTGTTAACAACCGCTACATCCTTTTCTCTAGCAGATGTAATGATCTCTCATACTTTTGCTTTGGTACAGAATCTAAGTGGAAACTGTAAGCCGCTGTTATCTAGAACTTTGAGAAGTTTTCTAGGACAAAGGCTATAGAAGATAGTACTGATCCTTGAAGAGAGTTACTAAAACAAACATTTGTGCTAATAGATATGAGGCCTGAGTGTACTGATAATAAATATATCAGAAGCTGCAAGATTGTCACTGCTTCTCTACAAAGCTTTTAACTGGGCTATGCATTTGCTTTGTCAAATTGATGTGTTAAGTATCTGCCTGGAAAATATGCCAATACTTATAATTAAAAGGACTATTTGAACTTGTAATTCCTTTCTTAATGTTCCATAGCCACCTTGGATTCATTATGATTTGTATCAAAGAACAGCTTGATCAGTAATGCATATAGGGTTCTATGCAGGTACAATGGGGATGTTTAGAAATAATGGCTCCATAATACAGAGGGGCAAGAATATGTTGCTTGTATATTGCTCCGCCACAAAAACATGCTTTGGCACTAAGGAGTCATGTACAGAATTCCACAATTCTTTGTTGTTTTCCATCTAAGGAATGTGTCTTGTATGCAAGATACAACAAGATCATGCAGAATTAAAACTAGTCTGGTTCATTCCATCCTTGAGGGGGAAAACACCAACAGAATGACCTAAAGGTATATTAAAAATCCTATTTTGCAGCTTCCTATACAGCATATTTTATGCCAGGTGTGGGAAATCTATGATCTTCCAGATGTTGTTGAACTATAATCCTTGTCATCTCTTATCACTTGCCATACCGGCTGGGGCTGCTGAGATTGGCATCCAACATCATCTGAGAGACTTACAAATACCCCATTCCTGCTTTGTGTAGTACATCATGTTCCTATGTTGTCTCTGTCATTTTTTTTTTTTTAAATTCTTACATCTTGAAGTGAAATTCCTTATACACTTAATTTGGCTATTTATCCTCCATTAGTTGGAGCTTTTGTAAAAACACATTAGTGTTTCAGTTCTGTCATGGTTTTTAAAAATCCTGTTGCTTTCTCTTAAAACTGAGTAGTTGGAAGTTTCTGCTACCTGTGGGAGAAAGATACAAGAAATTTTGCTTGAATTTAAGAATTCATTATAACTGAAGAAAAAACTGGGTTTTTTATATAGTTACAGAAAACCAGGGTTTAGTTATTATATTATAGCATTAGCTAAAACAAATATTGCAGGGGATCACAAATTTTCTGGGCCTATAGATGCACATGCAATTTTATGAGATGGCCATGGGCACACTCAGGTATCTTCCTTTCTGGCTGCCCCCAGGAGACAGACAGAGACACATTCTGCCTTTTCCTGGGGTCTGGGTAAAATAGAGCTCCATTAGAACTAAAATGTATCCTCTTAAATTTGCATGTATTTACGTGGGGTCCCCCCAAAGATATTAAAAGAACTTACACTGGTAGATACTCAGTAAATATTCTAAATGACAGCACCACTGCAACAAGGATTTAAGGCTCAGATCTTCATGAATATTTTACATTAGATGACAACAAATGCACCAACAAATCATAGAAGACATCTGTTATGACCTATGATTTGATGGTGGTTTTGAAGAGATCCCTTGGGTGGGAGGGAATCAATGTTTTTGCTTCACAGTTGATCTTGAAAGCACCAAATCCATGATTTTTGCAGGTCAGTCAGTGGAGACACATGTGATCTAAGATTTTATTTTGTGGGTAGGGGCATGTAAGGACCAAGCAATTGTTTTGTAAAACAGTGCATACACTTCCTCCTCTGAAAATTATGTGGAAAGCTTGCTGTTGTGTGGAAGTAGGTGGGAGAGTGAACATGCAGAACCTAACTTGGAGAAGCTTCAATACTATTCTGACAGTGACACTGCATTTCTTTGGATGACTGGTAGATTTTCCATTTTTTGTCCCAGCAGTGGCACAGC
This sequence comes from Podarcis muralis, assembly GCF_964188315.1. Lineage (NCBI taxonomy): Eukaryota > Metazoa > Chordata > Lepidosauria > Squamata > Lacertidae > Podarcis > Podarcis muralis. The sequence continues at coordinate 46,447,345 of NC_135655.1, read as the reverse complement.
TAGCTACTATAGCAGCAGGCCTTTACATGAATTGTATCTTGATCTAACAGTAAACCTGTGCTTCACTTTTATATAGGCAGTGCTTGAAAAGTTCTGTGCTTAATGAATTGATCAGATAAAGTCCCATCTCAAAGCTGATGAGCTACATGAGAGGATTCTGCTCTCCAGCACTGAGTGGTGACTGAACTCATTAATAGGATTGCAGCAGAACTTGATGGTGTCTTCAGACATAATGTTAAACCGTGATTTAGCACCAGTTGAACTAGGCCTGTTTTTGCACACTTCCCTACCCCCTGTCCTAGACTCTGATTTGCCACAGGCTTTTATCCAGAAAAATGGGCTTCCTTTAAAAGAGTGATGTATGGTTAAATGGGATTGGGTGTGTTCCTGCTTGCATAATGCTTTGATATTCATTTGCCGTTTTTAATGTAATGTTATGGTTAAATGTCAGTTTATAGAACAGTAGATAACTTTGTAAACTGCCTGCTTACTTGATTTTTTGCAAACCACTTAGAGGTTTTATTTATGAATGTTTAACATTGTCAATAATATGAAGTTAAAAACAGGCATTTAAAAAATATCAAATATGTAATTAAAATCAACAGTAAACTAAAATCAAAACACGTCAACATCTACAGATCTGGATAGGCTTGCCTAAACAAACATGTTTTTAGCAGGCTTTGAAAAGAGTACAGTGAAGTTGCCTGCTTGATGTCAATAGACAGAGATTTCAGTGCCACTGCACTAAAATATCTGTTTCTTACAAGTGTGGAATGAATATTAAGCGGCACCTGTAACAGTGTCAGTTCTACAGACTGAAGTGACTGAGTGGGCATATATGGGGTAAGGCAATCTTGCAAGTAAGCTGGTCCTGAGCTGCTAACAGCTTTATATGCTAAAAGTAACACCTTGAACTTGGCCCAGTAGCAAATCTGTAACCTATGCAAGTCTCTGAGCAGAGGTGTTATATGCTGGCAGGGTCACACTCATGTTACCAACCGTGCTGCTGTATTCTGAATTTCTGGATCAATCACAAGGGAAATCCCACACAGAATACATTGCAGCAATCCAAACTTGAAGTCACTAATGGCTGAACTATTGTGGTCAAGCTCTAACAGGTTCAGGAACATCCATACCTGTTGTACCAATGGTAAAAGGCTCTTCTAGCTGCAGAGGCTGCCTGGGCCTCCAGTGGCAAAGCTGGATTGAGAAGCAACCCTAGACTATATACTTGTTCCTTTCAGTGGAGTGCAACTCCATCCAGAGAAGGCAATTGACTGATTCCTTGGACATGGGAACCACTCAACCACAGTGCCTTTGACTTGCCAGGATCCAAGCACAGTTTATTTTCTGTCATCCATCCCACCATTGGAAGGAGGCTGGATTGATCTCCCTGCAAAACAAATTCAGGAGGATTTAACAGAAGGGAATCTCTGATCCTTGGAGCTTATGTGTCATGGTTGAGCATATTGGAACCAGGATGGATTGAGTTAAATCATCAAAAGAAAAGACACAATTCAGATCGTTGATCAAAAATTATCCATTTTATAATTTATACATTTCTAGAGCAAGTATGTTTGTAATTGGTTGCTAAAACAATTCAAGCATATTGTTTTGGAACTAAATGGAGTGAGTGTTTGTGCTCCATGCTGTAAAATCTTGCTAATGCAGCACACATGCTTTTTGCACTACAGAATTTTATTTTCTTGGAGGCAAAGGGACAACTGTAAAATTGATTTTTCTTTTGACTTTCTGTATGTGCTCAAAAGGACTTAAGGCCAAGGTCCAAAGAATAATTAAATTTAGTTCCTAAATCCAAGGTGGATTTAAGGTTGTTTTTTTCCACCTTCCTTCAGAGTCGTTAACTTTCTAATACAGAAAAGCATATTGTGCGTTTTAGAAGTTCATGGGTTCAATTTAATATATAAGTATAGATTGTTTTTGCATTTAAAATAAAGCTATATTTTAAAAGGCAGACATAAAACAGCATTGATGGGTTTTGTTTTGTTTTTAAATGGCAATTCCACACTTAAACTCTATGTGAGCAAACTCTACAATCAGAACAATTGTTCCTTCTGCTGCCAGGAAGTTAATTTGTGGGGGAAAGCATGAGATGCTCTGTACATAACTGGACTGGGCTCCAATTTGACTTGGTCTGTCTTGATGCAGCAGCACAAGCCAGTGAGGAGGTGGTCACAGTTCGTCGTGAGCGCAGCACATTTAGGCGTCAGGCAGTACGGCGCCGTCACAATGCAGGGAGTAACCCTACCCCTCCTTCATTGCTCATCGGCTCACCCCTAAGGTATGGTATCCGTGTTCCACTGTATCTAACATGCATGCAGCTGATCACTGCTTCCCACTCCCAATGGTGTTGCAGAATTGCTTTGTTTTGCCTTCCCTTCCTCTCCCAACCAACCAATATCTTCGAGCTGTTACGGCATGCATTTGTGATCTTTTTGGATTGTGCATGTGTACACTGCACTGTTCATGTCTCTCTCCCCCAACCCATTATCGTCAAAATGAGTAGGCCAGTGAATGACTTTGAGGTCAGCTAAAATGCTAACAAACTGACATTAAAAACTAGCTCTTTCATTTAAGTTTGTCAAATCTTTCAATGTTTCATTGAGTTGCATTAAATGATCCATCTGTCTGCCTACTTCTGAATCTGAAAGCTTTCGAGAGCTGTGAGGTAGGTGAGTTCAAATTTTATGCAAAAAACCCCAACAAAAACTGGCTAAGTCTTTCCTATTCTTATTAGCATAACTTCTGAGGACATTACCAATAGGATGATCCAAATCTAATTATTCAATCATTTACATGTGATACGTGCTCTCAAGCCATTCACAGTTTTAAATCCTTGATTCAGGTTGATTGATCACAAGGATTTCTGCTTCAAATCCAACATACTTAATCAAGACTCAAATACCAAAGGATAAATATCTCAAATTCCTCTTAAAAGATTAAAAACGATAATTAAAATTTGTACCTGTTTTAAAAGTCTACAATTAAACACCTGATTCTAAAGAACTGCTGTAATAAAGAAAACTCATAAAGAATTCCGTGTGCTACTGGATGCCAAAGGAAGGATGTTTTAGGAAAAAATAAATGTGCTGGTACAGGACTGGAAAGATACTTTGAATTCTTTGGATCAGATTTTTAAGCAGAATGAAAGTATAACAAATATTATGGAATGAAATTGCAGAGTAAAGTGCAGAGCGAACATATAAACATATATACATACCATAACGGTCGGGTTTGTTTGTTTTTTACAGCAGTCTGCATCACCATCCGTAAAGCTTTCAGACTTCTGGCTTTATGACTGGACCACACCCATAGATTTACAAACCTATTTTGTCTCAGGTTGTCTTTAAACAATTTAGAGGACTGAAACAAAGCATATGTTCACTAAACCAAATGCTGGCACAAGGCCCTTGTTTTGTGGTATGATTATTTTGTAAAGCTAGAATTCAAGGAAGTCGAACCCACTTAGAAGTTTTCTGAATGAGAGGAACTAAACTGGGTAACTCCAGGAAGGCATTTGATATTCCACAGCCATCATGCTTGTTGCTGCTGGATTCTTAATTTTTGAACCTTTATGGAGTAGAAAGTACTTGCCTCAGTTACACGATACCTGTTTCACATTTATTTGTTTCCATGAGGCAAGACTCAATTAAAATGTCTTACTTAACATTTCCTGGTAAATAATAGACAATGTCATCAGGATAGTGCTGGTTCTTTAAATGGAACTAGCAGACAGACTTGTAAAATTTGTTAGTGTGTAGGCCAATAATTTATCCATGATCTGTTGGAATGACCATAGAAACCAATCAGCTTGACACTATGGGCCGGCCCATGCAGCCAGTGGGAGGTGGGAGGTGGGTAAACTTGCCCCGTGCCTCGGAGGGCTAAGCTGGTTGGGGATCCCCGTGAGGGACTGGCTGCTTTTTTGTTTGAGTTTATAAATTCTAACAAGACTCACGCCTTGGGCCCAAGACATGTACTGTACAGGCCTGACAATGGGTGGTATTCAGTTAAATTTTTACTCTGAGTAGACCTGTTGAAATTAATAGACCTAAGTTAGTCATGTTGAATACAGTGGTGCCTCGCAAGACGAAATTAATTCGTTCCACAAGTTTTTTCTTCTTGCGAGTTTTTCGTCTTGCGAAGCACGGTTTCCCATAGGAATGCATTGAAAATCAATCAATGCATTCCTATGGAAACCGACTTCAGACCAGGTCCGGGGACAGTCTGTCCCCCGACCTCTTCTGAAGGCTGGGGGGGGGGGGGACAAGGGCTTTTCTTCCCACCCCCAGCATTTTAAAAAACCCCGGGACAGCGGAGGACTTCTCCGCTGTCCGGGGCGATCTTAAAATGCTGGCGGGCGGCAGTGAAGCCTCTGCTGCCGCCCGCCAGCATTTTAAAAAACCCCGGGACAGCGGAGGACTTCTCCGCTGTCCCGGGGTGATTTAAAAGTCCCCGGGAAGGCAGGCAGGGGGGAGCAAAGACTTTTGCCCCCCGCCGGCCTTCAGAAGAGGTCCTGGACCTCTTCTGAAGGCCGGTGGGGGGCGAAAGTCTTTGCTCCCCCCCGCCTGCCTTCAAAAGCCGTCCGGGATAGCGGAGAAACGAAGGCTGGCGGCGGGAGGAGGTCTCTCCGCCCCGCCGCCAGCCTTCGGAGGAGGTCCAAGGACAGTGGGGAAGACGCGCTGCGCTTCCCTGCTGTCCCGGAGATTTCCCTATGGGCTTTCGTCTTGCGAAGGAAGCCCATAGGGAAATTCGTTTTGCGAAGCGCCTCCAAAACGGAAAACCGTTTCGTTTTGCGAGGCGTTCGTCTTGCAGGGCACCACTGTAATTTCAGTGGGTGTACACTGAGTAATACTATAAAGTAGGGTAGTATTCAACTATCATAATTTAGTGAGCATTTCAGATGCACACAAAAATGAACTCTGTATTGGCAATACTAAAAAAACACTCTCCTTACACCTTCACCTCATTAAACCCTGTAAAAATAATTACTGAAAATCATATTTTTTTTTATTATTGATTTCTAAAGTGTGTAGAATTAGGCATATTGCTCATCTTCTATATTTCATTTTTGCTTAATGGAAAAAAGAGCAGCAGAGTCTTAACATGAGACATCTTGAGGTGTATTCATACTAGAGGTGTAATTACCACTAAGAACATGTATTGTGTTGCATCTAACTGTGTGGGAATATATTTGTGAGAAGTAGCTTTACGCAACTTTAAATCTGCCACTGTAGGATTTTTCTAGTATGACTAAAATTGCCAAAATTCATTATGAGCTACTTTACACGGGTTCATAATTGTTAGGGAAGCCATTTGTGTAGCTTATGCTCCAGATTATGCTTTCAGTGGCAGCTTTTATAAGGAAAGAAGAGTTCCTTAGGCAAACAGTGTGAATTACTTGATGTGCCTTCTGTAATGTTCACACATGGTTATATAGAGAATTAAACATGAACTTGCATCTACTAATACTATTGTTGTTTTACTAACAAGCTAGGAACTTCAACAGAGTGAATCCCATTTGTTGAAGTTCTGTCTTGTTGAAGTTCTACATTATCCATTGTCTCTCAAGACAGAAGGATCCAACAACAGCAATCTTGGTAGTTCTTTTTCTGCTTTCTTGAAGGGTATACCTTCTCTCTCTGCATGGCAGGTGGCTAATGTGTAGTCCTTCGGTGTTGTTGGACCACAGCTCCCATCAACCCCAGCCTGCATGGCTAAGGGCCAAGGATGATGGAATTACAGCTCAGCAACTTCTGAGCAGGCCACAGGTTAGTCACCTGTCTTAAAAGGTCCACCTTGGGAAACAGTGAGGCAAATCCATATTTGAACAATATGAGGTTGTAATACAGAAGTAGGAACGTGGAGTCCTCTTCGCTCCCACTGCATTTAAGAAAGAAAAAAGCTCATTGAGTTTGTCTCATTGAAATAATGTTAATGGGAACATAACCTCCGACAGCAGAAATATGTGATACAAGTTTTCTGATTATAGCAGATAACTATTTTCCTGACTTTTTGCTAACTATTCTTGCAAGTTATTGTCCTTTCCTTGCACTTTCATTATGCCTCCTTCTAATACCCTTTTCACAAATCAGGATGTTCCTAAGTAACAAACTCAATGCTTTCTCATTTGAAACCAAAGTTGCCACCACTTCCAGCAAGTGAACCCATGCTTATCTTTTACCCTGTCAGAGAAGTGAAATAGTATATTTTAAGAGTGGCAGAAAGAATCTCAGGGCACCTATTCACTCTGCTGCCTACAATTTAGATACCAGACCCTAATAAATGTTTGGGAGTTTTCCAGTTCTGTGTAGAGTTAATTCCTAAACATTTTGTAGTCTTTAGAAATGTGGAATAAATTTTTACCAGGTTAGGACAATAAAAATATTGTAATAATCCTTTCTGCTTCTTTCAAGTGTCAGAGTTGCTTCAGCCAATTGTAGTCTGTTGTAGAATTAATCTCATTTTTTTCAATGGCGAAGTAGTTGTGGTTGTTTAGTTTTTGTTTTTTCCCCAGAAAATCTAAAAAAATGCATTTACTTACTTACTTACTGCCCTTCCTCCTGAAGGGGGGCACTTTGCATTTTCTTTTTTGGTGAAGAATTACTTCATATTCCAACGCAAAACTAAACAAACAAAAAAAATATTATCAGCACTTGCAATCTGAAACGTATTGATGAATCTACTGAAGTTCATCAATTGACCTGTTTCTAAGAAGGACAGTTACTGAGGTTGGCTGCCTGACTTTCCAAGGCTAGACCTATTTTCTCACAACATTTACATGTACCTCTAGTGACCTGGATGCAACCACTTCCTCCTGGCTACTGGAGACTGGGATACTAGACACTAGATCCTGGGATACTAGGCCCAGGATACTAGACACAGGCACTGAGGGACCACATTGACAGAAGCTGCCTGGGCTGATGGGAATTCAAAACCATCTAAAGGACATCAGGTTGATGAAAGCTGTCCTTAGAGGTACTGTATATGCTTAAATAAGGTCTTATTCCCAATAATTTCAGAGAGATTTACACCTAGGTAAGGCTGTCATTTAATAGGAGCCTTTGAGAGGCTTCCTAAGCCCAGCTAATTTTCTAAACTAATCAGTAGATGCAAATGGGAAAACAGAAATATAACTGCTGCTAAATTACCAACCATTAATGTTTTCTGGGCCATTCAGACTAACATTGTTCTTACTGGCCTGAATGTGGCATGGCAGCATTTGTCTGTGCAACTGCCTTGAAAAATTGAAGTGAATGTAATGCGCCTGCAAGTGTTTGTTGATAGTATTTTATATTTATTGTGATTCCTCAGGCCTTACTGAAAGTTTCTCTGCTATTCACTTACAACAGTAATAGTTCTTTAGCTTCAACTTGTAGGTGAGTTAAAAGAATAATATTTATAGCGTTTTTTGCAACAGTAGAAGTTAGCGAAGATTTTGGGGGAATAGCACATTATTATTATTTTGCTTTCTGGGGGTTCTTGTTGCGAAGTCATATAATCAAAAACCACACATTTAGCAGCAGAAAAATCTAATCTGACTTGTGTCCTTCTCTCTTAGAGAATTAAATTTAAGTGCTATTTTAAGGAGGTATTTAATCAATAGTCTCCCATGGCATTTGCTTAGAATACATTTCTGGTATTAACATAACATTAAAAAAATTTGAAATATTTAATTTTAATGTCCCCCCAAATTACCCAGCGGGGTAGGTTATTGCTGTTTTCATTTTTTTTTTTTTGCCAGTAGTCCATGGTAAAAATGGGATTTAAATTAGAAGTAAAATCTATTTGATGGGCTTCAAATTTCTGCAATACAGAGATGATCAGTTCCACAGCAATCCTCAGTCGCACAATTTGTTCAAATGCTCAAAGTGTAAAACTTTTCCGTCACCTCCGATATGTCAACATATGAACATTGAAATGAAATATATTGAAATATTGCATACAGCATAGTTGTGTACAAACGGCTACTTTTTAAACCTGTTTATAATTCGGCAAAACAACTGCATTACAAAACCGAGGCCCATTGCTTATTATTATTATCATCATCATTTTATCTTTCAAGAGTTTGACTTTGAACTTGCATGAAAGAGTGAACTTTGCAGTTTGTTAGCATAAGAAGAGCAAATGTTACTTTTTAAAGTAACCACTTGATACCTCTGGCACAGTTCTGCACACTCAAGTACTGTTTAGGATAAGACCCTGTGGGGCTTTGAAAGCTCTCGGGACGACATGAGGGGCTATTGAGAGTGGTGACATGGCTGAAATTTATTTATGAATTTACTTACTAAGTAGCCTAACTCCCTGGACACGTAACATGCTCTTGGTGCACACTGACTCATTCACTGTGGTTATACTACTTGTTTAACCTTTTTTAAGCATAAAAAAGTGTTAACTTGGTTTCTAGCTGCTGTTTCTGTGTTCTTCCCTGTAATGTCTCCCACCATCCGTGTTCTTTCGTAGCCTTCAAGATGTTCAGCAAGGACTGCAGTCCACAACCCAAGTCAAAGTCCAGTCCCGCCCCCATTCCCAGGCAGCAGTGCTCAGTGCTAGTGCCTCCTTGCTGGTGAGAAATGGGAGTGTCCACTTAGAAGCATCACATGACAATGCATCTGCTGTTGGCGGCAGCAGTTTGCAGGATGAACTTGGTATGCAGGCCTTCTATAACCTTGGTGCAATCAAAGTGTTTATGCAGCAGATTTGTGGCTTATAATGCACTGTGACTTGGCTTTGTTGATTTCTGAATTTTCAGGGCGTGTGACAGCAAAATTGCTTCTGGTCCTTTCTTTTTGGAACACTTGCAGATTAAATTTATGCCAGGACCTGAATTGCTGTTCTGAATTAGACTTGAATGCTGTCTTGAGTACTATGTACTCACATCACAGTACCTTAGGATTCTGTTATTAAACTTTATGCAGTGCTTTTGAAGGCTTTAATTGGGCATGAAGCTGTATGTCATACACATGCAAGAATATATTATTAAGTATTCAGTGTTAATTTCCAGAATGCAGGTGATATATTTCAAAATCTGTCGTGTTCAGACCTACAGCTGTAAGTTGTAGTTGTTCTTAACAGCATGGGCATGTTAAACTATTTTTCAAGAAATAACCACAAAATTTCAGCTTTGTAGTAGAAAATGTTCCATTTGGGAAACAATAAAGATTGAGAACTCATGAGTTTCATGTCACCCTTATGTTTAAATAACTGAAGCATTGAAATGGTGAAAATTTGACCAGTATTTTTAATGAACTGATTATGAGTTAAGAATGCACATTTGCAATTTGTCATAGGAGTGACAAATGTTGCAAAGAAATGTTTCATGTTGGACTGTTCTACATTTGCACCAGAGCACAAAATGTGGCATTTGATCACTGCTAAATTGTCAGATCTTTTATACAGAACCTTATTAATATTTTAAGAAGTAGAAAAACATTTAGTGCTTGACAGCTTTCCCTTTTTAATTTATGTGAGGGATGAGGGAATTGCACAAGCCCATCATAAATATAAAAGCACTCCTGGATTTCATTCAAGTGTTAACACTTTCAATCTTAAAAAGATCATGAAAATAATATTTTATTCTGGGTTTATATTGATATCTCTGATCTGAAGTCAAAGGACTCACATCAAGTAATCAGGATGAGCCTTCACCCCTATCCCATTCACAGTATGCACATAAAATTAATAGTGTGTTCTTTAAAAACAAATTATTTTCTTTTTGAGAAGTTTTAGTATTTCATTTACGTAGGTGAATTCCAGATGTCTCATTTTTCTGGTCTGTTAACTCTTTATTCTGTGGCAAAATAAAGCACTGGAATTTGGTGTTGTCTTTTTGTGATTAATTGAGAATAGTAGTGAAACAGGAATATTTTATTTGAAAGGGACTACCTTGAGGATTCAGTGGGTAGGAAGAAGAGCCTTTCCACTAAAACGACAACTTATAGACTTCAACAATCTTAAGATAATATTAAATAGCTTACAATATGCTATACTCCTAACCCCACAGGTCTTAGTCACATTTTTCTAGGAGCAAGTCCCATTAAATTTACTTCTGAATAGAAATTGCATTAATTTGTTTTGTGGAGGCACTTCAGATCAGGTTTTCAGACCAATAAGTTTGACTCCTTTTTTCTTTGATAGAGATTCTGCCTGTGGATTCAGCTCTCCTTTTTAAAATTTATTTCTTGTGTTGTCTGAGTAGGTATGTTGAATCTATGTTCTGAGTTTCTTCATTCCCCCATGTGAATTCCACCACCAAAAAGCAACAAGCACTTACATTTTGTATTAGCATCAGAGAACTTCCAGGTGCAGAGTTTTTCAGCAGATAGCAAACAATACAGGAAGTCATGCTGATTGTAATTAGTCCAATAGGTGAAAAGAACAGGAGGGTTCAAGGAGCACAGTCTGAAAAGTGTGGTTCAGTGCAGACTTCCCCTACTAGGAGTCTCTTCCATGAGATACCATATCCCCTACACCGTCCTTTTGGAGGAAGCTGAAAGCAGACCATGAGTTTACAAGGTCCTTTCAAATGTGATGTCCTTGAGACTCTGGGAAAATAAAACTAAGCTATTTCCTGTGTAATATTTCTAAAACTGAGTTTAAGGGAGGGGGCCCTTGTTGGCTGGACTTGGAAATTCTCCCACATTGCTTGGCAACCCTAGCGTTTTTCAGGCTAGAATCAGCTTGTAGTGATAGCCTGTCATAATCCTGTTTTGAGAATCCTTAAACAAAAGAGGGTCTGCCAGTGGGAAATGTCAGCCTCTTTCTCCCCCACCCCTTTCTGAAATGTGAGAAAAACTATTTAGAAGGTTTGCCCAGATAATCAGGTGCCATCTACCGTTCTGCTGGAATATTACAGAATCAAGTTATGCTTTGTATAGGGTCTGTCTTGTGCTAAGACTGGGGCCACAAGCATTCGGATGTGACTGCTGTTCCTAGCTCCCAATGAGAATGCTGTACAGCTAGCACCACTGCTTCCAGGCCATACCTCATAAACTGTAGTTTTAATTGTTGTATGGTGTGAAGGATATTTGGGACATTGGCAGGACTGAATCTACTTTCCTGTTCATACGTCATAGAATTGTAGAATTTGAAGGGATCCCAGGGGTCATCTAGTCCAACGCCTTGCAGTCCAGGAATCTCAAACTAAAGCATCCATGACAGATGGTCGCTCCATGACACATCCTACCTCTGCTTAAAAACCTCAATTGAAGGAGAGTCCACCATCTTATGTTTTTGTTGTCAGGTGCTCCTTTGTTAACAGATCTGGCTTCAACACAATAATGTAGCACTAGGGAAAATAATAATAATAATGTAGCACTAGGGAGCCCAGGAGCCAAGCACTGGAGGTCCTGATCAGGGGTTGGCAATCTAAGGCCCATGGGCCACAAGCGGCCCATGGGGGTTGTCTAACCGGCCCATGAGCTACCCCCGAACTGAGCCACCCACTCAGCGAGTCCCTGCACGCTGCGCTAACCCAGCGCAGCACGGGGACTCGTTTCTGCAGCACCGGAAATGGCGTCTGCACAGACGCCGGAAATCGTGAACGTGCTTGTAATCCGGCCCACAGAGGGATCTCCGCTGGAGTGAACCGGCCCAGACGAGGTAAACCTTGCCCGACCCCGGTCAAGATAGTGAAGACCTGAACGTCTACCATGTACTTAATCTCTGTGCTCAGGTAGGTGGGCACAAAGGATACCCAAACACTGCAGAAGACCAGCAAGCTGAAGGTGATCAGCTTGGCTTCACTGAAGGACCCAGGCAGCTTCCTTGCAAGGAAAACCACTGTGAAGCAGATTGCAGCCAGGAAGCCCATGTAACCAAGGGCACAATAAAACAACACAATATACCCTTTGTTGCATTGCAGAATGATTTTTCTGGGCTGGGAGAGCATGTTGGAATCTCAGATGTTGGAGGAGAATTCCCCAGCCAGGTAGTGCAGATGACCAGTTGGACACTGGAACAAGAAATGACAGTGGAGCTGGCTAGACTGTTGTCCACCCATCACCTCCCCTGGTTCCCTGTTGCTGTGGTGAGGAAGGCCAGCACCATAGTGATGCGTTCTGCCAAAACAGAAGAAATTGCAGTTGAGAAGATGATGTTGAAGGCCATTCGTTGGTGAAGACAGGTCACTTTCCTTAGCTGGCCAGTGAGAAAGAAGGAGGGAGGAAAGGAAAGCAAGAGGGAGATGAGGAAGTTGTCTCTTGTTTTTCTGCCTGAAGAACTATGCCTTCTCTGGATCACAGTTAGGATTATTGTTCATTTGCCATTTTGGTCTTGGACAAGTATGAGGGACTTCCTATTCATAATAGTTCCTGCCTTAGGATCAAGGGTGAGCCAGCAACTCCCAACTTGACGGTCTCTCTTCTCCTACATTACTCCACTGATTTTATCTTCCTGTGGACTGTGACTTATAAACAGGATTCCATCTCCAGATTCAGTAATATGTGAAGGTGGATTCAGATGACAAGGAGACTATGTTTCTTAAAAGCTTAACCGTATAGCACCTGTATGGCAGTTGTCTGTTGCCTTGAACCAGTTCTCAGAGCTGCTTGGAAGTACAAGGAAGCAGACAGAGGGATGCTAACTGCTTGGTCAGAGGATCCAGATAGCCCTGTTCCTGCTTTGTTAACTCAAAGTAGCTATTGTAATACCTAGTAAAAATAACAGTAATTTTATTTATATCCCTCCCTTCTGGCTGGGCTTCCCCAGCCACACTGGGTGGCTTCCAGCAAAATATAAAAAATAATAAAATGTCAAACATTTAAAATCCTGATACAGGACTGCCTTCAGATGTCCTCTAAAAGTTGTGTAGTTCTTTATCTCCTTGGCATCTGATGGGAGAGCATCCCATAGGAAGGGCACCACTGCTGAGAAGGCCCTCTGCCTGGTTCCCCGTAACTTCGCTTCCCGCAATAACGGTAATTCACCTACCATTAATTAGCGCATTCTGTGTTTTAAGAGTTCAGTATTTAATATACCGTCTCTTTGCGGGACACAAGTACACTGGGGTGTAACAGCTTAACACTGACTTCATTCCAGAGTCCCATGGATGCTCTGTGGCTGAAATCAGCTTTGCTGGGGAAAAGTGAATGATGGCTAGAATTGAAGTGATATTGCACTTAACAATAGTGATCAACTTCTGTTAAGTTGTGGATTGGTACACTACCAAATACTCTCAAATTTATGATGTTGATATATTCTGATTGAGGGTAAAGGAAGAAGAAAATTATTCCAGGTTGTCAAGCCTGAAAAAGCAAGGTATCCTCCATTTATATTTTAAAATTAGATTGGAGTGAGGGGGGGACTGTTTCTGGGGCAATTTGAATTATAGGACAGAACTATCCTTGGACAATCAGAGAGTATCATTTTCATTAAGCCTCCCTCTATCTATTGCACATTCATTCTGATTTGCTTGTACACATGGAGGTTAGATTATATTCAGTCTTCGTTGAACATTCATTCTGGTTTGATTGATTTCTCAATGCATTTTCCTGTCACATTCATAACCGCAGAAATTCAGTTTCTTTTTTAGAGTGGATTTGTTGCAGTAGGTAGAAAGAACATTTTAATCCGCTTGAATTCCAAAAACCTAAATTTACTGATATGTCCTTTAATCTCTCCCACAAAATGCTGACAGTGTCGTAGTGCCTTAGCTGCTAGGGACTGGGAGAAATCTCATTCATCTTTTGCCTTAAGTAATGGGGGGGGGGGGGGGCTTTGATATTTTTCACATGGTGTTTATTATCAAGTTCCCTTCTCCATTTTGGTTCGGCAGGCATGGACAGGGCACTGTTTGCTTACTGAACTGTGTAGGAAAAATTGTAATATGTTTTTGTAAGAGGGTTGCCAAGAGTTAAAGCTGCATCTAAGAAACAACTTTTCACATGTAAAATGTGAAACGCACATATATATATATATGCCAGATTATATGACTGGACTTCACTGGGATCACATCTTCTTAATAGCTTGGTGTCTGATAGTTCTATCACATACTTTTATATATATATGAGTGAAAATTATGGGGGATATACACTAATTCAAGTCTTGGAAATAAATGCACACTCTTTAAAGGGTAGCTATTTCTTAGATTTTTATTGTTTGCTTTCCATTCCTAGATTGTGTTCTGCTTTAACAGGTGGTAGTTCTTCTTTCTAAATATTTGACCTTTGTGACCTTCAAAATAAGGCTGCCACTAATATGATGTTACAGGTGTACACAAGTATGCAGGGGGAAATGTGCTATTATATGGGAATGTTGAGTTCATGTTTGCTGTACTGTATGTCCACATACTGTGATTTCTAACATTATGTGTCAAAATAATCCAGGAGTAGTCTTCGCTCATGAAAACATACATTGCTTTTGTATGTGGAAAGAACCCAGATTGTGATGTGTCTTTCTATAAACATGCCCTAGTCATCTCCTATACCAACTCAGCCCATTCTTTTAAAATCATTTGACCCTTCTCAAATACTTTGGGAGGAATAAAGCATGATACGCCCCCAAGGCCTGTCATTGCTATGCATGTGTACATTTTTAAAAAAGTTACAGCTTTAAAAATAGTGATGAAGGGAGCCAAACTTTCTCAGTTAAAATTTACGTTTGTACATTTGTATTAACATTTATTGCAACTCTAGATTTAGGGTTATCTCATTATATTTTGTCAGTGAGTCATGAATGACAATAGGGAACAGGTACCAAGGATTATCTAGGGCATTCAGCACTTGGAGCCCTGCCTGGAGCATTCAACAAGTCCTGGTTAGACAGATGTTAAAATAAAAATCTCTCAACAATTACGAAGTTTATAGATTGGCTGTTCTGTGTGTGGTGAAGTTGGGAGCAGCATGGAGGGGAGTTCAAGCTGGAAATACTGTCCATGTGGCGTACACATATCACTGCCGTATGCCGTATCTCTAACACTTATTCTCAACAATCAGTAGGACCTAGTATTAAGGTTGCTGTTGGTTTTTGCTTCAGATTTAGTAGCCTGAATTCCCCAAAGTGATTAGTCTGGCTCAGCTTGTTATTGGGCATGCATTGTCAAATGACTGAAAATGTGCATTCTTAAATGGAGTGTTGTTCCACTGAATCCAGATATATTTTTTTTGTACTTCCACAAGAGCTACCTCACATGATAAAGGAAAAAAAAATGTTCACACTATGTATTCTGATGGTGAGATGTCATCAGTGAAAACGGGACTGTGGGTGTTTGCTTGCTTTTGGTTTTTATGGCCTGTGGAAGTGTGGAAAAGAAACTGGCAAAATTTGGTGGTGTGAATCCACCATTCCCTGTTTAAGAATGCAGTTAGCATTTTGAAAGGAAATTGTCTGTGGATAAAAGCAGAGCAGAACTGGCTTCTGCTATTTCCATACATAAATAACATTGTTTAGATGGAGGCATGTGTGGAGCCTCAAATCATTCCACTTGTCGTCCCGTCTTATATTTGTTTTGACCTAGCAATATCTGATCAAGGATCTGTTCAATTCCAACAAAAGGTCTATTTTTCTTGAACTTTGAAAACTTGAAGTGGCTGTGAATGCCATATATTAATATGTGCTGCCCAAAGAAGTCCTATATTTATATGAATCTAATGTGCCATCAAATCAAGTGTGCATCTCAGTTTTCAAAACCTTGAAACCAAAATAGGATTTGCTATGTCAGTAGTGTTTTTGAGGCTTGCAATCAAATCTAATTCACCATCAAATCTAATGTGCGCCCTAATTTTCGCGATGTAATTTGGCCAAAAATGGTGCGCATTACATTCGAGTAAATACAGTACTTGCTTTTGTCTGTCCCGAAGATATTATCAATCAATTTCTTTGAATGAACCCAAGTTCTAGCATTATGCATGAGAAAATTCTCTCTATTATTATCATAATTCTTGTGCCAAGTTATATAGAAAGATATGGTAGTCATTTTACCTCGTAAAATAAATAGGTTGAACATCTTTAGCTTTCCCTGATAGAGATGATAGAATGCAATAGTCTAAAGAAAAAATCATAGTTAATTTTTCAATGACTTAGTGATTGATTTATTTTCCTGTTTCTGGACTGTGTCTGCTAGGTATGAAAACCTAGCTCAAAGAAAGTCCAGGGACATGCTAATGAAAGATGTGTGCGTTACACAAGTCCATAAGTAACTCTATGCTTATGTACGTTAATCTGCATTCTTGGTTGTGACCAATTTGGTCTCATGGTCCCTGATCAAGTAAAGTTCTCCGTTAGCGGTTTATGAAGTGTGTGGATGTAGCTATAAAATACTTACGTAGATTTGTATTGTGTACAAGTAACCTATAGCATATATTTTTTGTTACTACAGTGTACAAATATGCTACAATATTTAACCTATCCTGACTTTCTCTTTTTGACAGGTAAGTTCAGTTCTACACTCTACGAGACAGGGGGCTGCGATATGTCGCTTGTGAATTTTGAGCCTGCTGCAAGAAGAACATCTAATATCTGGTGTGTTTTTGAAAACCAGTATCTGTGGTTTAGTCAGCAATGCTGAATATGCAAACAATTCTGAAAGATTCTTAAGCATCTGTGTATTTTTGCAAAAGCCAGAACACTTTCAGAATTGTGATTTGATGTACATGGGAACCTTTTGGTAATTTTATATTTTGTCAAAGAATACCCATTATATTGAGACTAAGGAAGTTGCAGGTTGAATGAAGAACTGAGAACCAGAACCAGCTTCATTCTCATGTTTATATAGTGCAGTGGTGGGGAACTTTTTGCCATTCAGATGTTGCTGGACTACATCTCTTCTCAACCCCAGCCAATATCTGAGAGTTTCCTGATAGCAAGGGAGTTGTAGTCCCACAGCATCTGGAAAGGCAGATGATACAAAATGGTCAAGGCACTTTGCATACTTCCTTTGCACACAACCCTTGAAGACTAGGCAGTATTTCAGAACAATCAGTCAAAGTGTTAATTACATTTTAGGATGTTTTATTGCTTAACTTTGTGTCTGGATGCATGGCTTTATTCTGTTTGAGTGCAAAATGTTTGAATTTACATATGATTTCTAAGCTGCTGCCACCACCACAGGGTGGTGAAGCTATCCTGTTTTCCCTAGCTAGGGTTTTGGATAGGCTTTGCCAATTAGGTCATGATTCCCTTTCAAAGAAAGAGAGAATAATCTAACAATCTTAGAGCAAAACGAGTACACGAGATCCTTGGACAGGATTTCATATCCTTTTTTAAAGGCAGTAAGCTGAATAAGAGTCATGGTGCTTGGAGTAAATGACTGCTTTGGGGGCATAATGTCCCTTGGGCCATGCAGATTCCACACCCACCCAACCACCTAATAAAGATATGTTTATTACAAAATCAAAGAGAAACAGAGTGCAGTGAAACACATCATTTTCTGCCATTGCTTTGCATAGATAGCAGTGCATAGCAGAGTCATGCAAACCAAAGTATTTTCGATGTGGAATTGTTTTTATGGTGCAGGAGTAGCCAACCCCTAGCTGGCACACAGTCTTCAGGAGTTTTCTTTTTGGCTCTCCAAATACATATATTTTTAGTTTTAGCTGCTCCTATGGGTCCTCTGCTGTGACACCCTAATGTTGAAAGCTTTTTTGTGACCCAACAAGCCCCACCCCCAATTTATCCATTTAGAAATCATGCAACACCTTTTATTTACTGATTATTTTCATGGGTCTCCTGCTGTAATTCTGTGATACAAAAAAGTTTTTGTAACCCCTAAACCCCAAATATGCCTATTATTATTATTATTATTATTATTATTATTATTATTATTATCCAGGACCACTTTTCCGCTTCTGCCACTCCCACTTTGGCATTTGGCCCCGGAGCATTGGCCATGGACCTTTATTACCCTCTGCCTGAAAAGGGCTAGCAATCACTCAGATAGGACTAGGTATTCAACCCAGCAATGCAACCCCATATCCAGCCATCAAGATATTAATGCAGAATTAATGGCTTGTTACAAAATAGAAACAGAAATGCTCGTTATACAGGCCTCTTTTTTTCTTAATGTCAGCACGTTTGGGTAATAGGGTGCATTGTCCTATCAAGAAGGTGTATCGTTTCTTTTTCCCTTGGTGAAAACAGTACTGCCTTTCCAGTAGCAAGTTGATTTAAACTGGGTTAACTGATGTCCTACAAACTACAGAAAGAGTAATCTCTTAAACAAAAGAAGAGACTTGAACTGGAGAACAGTGTGTGGTATCAAACTAAAGTAATCTTCTTGTTATTATAGTGACACGGATTCTCATGTATCAAGTTCTACCTCAGTTCGTTTTTATCCACATGATTTAGTAAGTTTTTGCATTTGCTCCTTATTTTATTGCAAGCAGATGATCAAATGTCACTCTTAAGTTGTTGAGATACAATTAAGTATTCTGTCTGTCAATTTAGCACAGGATTCGAGTGGTTCAAGTGGTCAGCAGCTGGACAATGCCATGCCTTCACTGCTACAAATAATTGGAGAATTGCAGCCACGTTAATACTTTAATAATGTGAGACCTGAAGTGTGTTTAATTAGACAAATGCAGTGCCGCCCACCTCTTAGATCTAAGAAAGTGGTGTCCAAGCCCTGCTCAATACAGAATGGATTGTAGACTATCACTGCTAATGATTTGTAAGGTCTTTGAAGACTTTAGGTTCAGCTTGCTAGATCTTTACCATATCAGCTTGAAATACCCTGGAGTAATAGAAGTTGTAAAGAAGAAAGGGCCCTTCTACTCAGCCTTGTGTGTTGGATGTTACTGGATCTGCAATTCCCATTGTTGCTTATCATTGGCAATGCTGGCTGCAGATTATTGGTGGGGATTTTCAGGCCACTATTATTATTATTAATTGAATTTATATACTGCCCTATACCTGGAGGTCTCAGGGCAGTTCACAGAATAAAACCAAATGAATTCAGGTGATTGTTAAAGTGGCTCATGAAGGGTTGACCACTTCTGAATTCTGCCTTCTGGCTGGATCCAGTTCCCCAACCCTTCTGCAGAAGATGGGTGTTGTTGTTCCAACAACATCTGGGGACTCAAGTTTGTGGAAGACTGTTGTAGGTGGAGGTAGGGTGTGGTTTGCATGTGCACTATCCCTGCAGTTCCATAAAGTTTTATAAAGGGTCAGTGCTTTTGCTTCCTGGAAGAAACCAGCCAATCCAGATACAGGTTGGAACTCTACCATAAACCCATGCCCAGGGTTGAGCATGTAGTCTTCAACAACTGTTAATCAGGTGTGCCTTCCTGAAATGAGATAAACTGCATCCTCCCCACCTTCCCTTCTCCCTGAACCATATAGATTTGCAAAGAAGATGAGACCAAGGGGGTAGTTCCCCATAGCAGATCTTTGGCCCATGACACTTTTATGTTCCTTAAGATCTATAGTTTATAGGCTAAAGAAGTGTGAATGCAACTTATTATTGACTTTATTGTAGCTCTCCCTACCCCAGATCAGGCTGAACAGGCTGTTGACCATAGATACAGATCTCCTCGAGCATCAAGACATTGACCTAAGCCCTGACCTGCAGGACCATCTGCAACCTCAAGAGGAAGCCGCCCAAAAAGTCAAACACTATTATCGCTTTTGGATCCTGCCTAAGATCTGGATTGGCATCAATTTTGATAGACTGACTCTCCTAGCCTTGTTTGATAGGTGAGATCCCATGAGCATGTGCTATTCTAACGTAGTTCAAGTAATTATTTGCATCAGGTTTCCTTTTGCTTGGTTCGTATGCTAGTGATTGATGCACTGTTCAAAGCATTACTCAAATCAGGTGGTGGGTACTGTTAGAAATGGGGCCAAAATGGGCCCAACTAAGAACAGCAGTAACAACAAGGTGTCGAGTGTCCAGTGGAAAACTGGGGAGAGGGAAGTTAAATGGAGGACCCTGGAAGAAAGCATGATGCACTGGTACCCTGAACATGTCCCCTCCTATCAGGAGGAAAGATGTACTGCAGCACTAGAATTTAGAGCACTGGGTTGTGCAGATAAGCTACCCTCTGGTATGCACTTTTAATGGTATAGTGGGCATTGGGATATCCAGCAAGCCACCATCATTCTGCTCAGCAGTTTGCTTTCTCCACCCTGGAGTATCTATACTGCTTTACAGACTTATTTTTCTTGGAGTACCTTCACTCGTTTTTCTTCTGCAGAACCATTACAGAAACCTTATTTTCCCCCAAGACATACTGCAGTGTAGATTTGGATGAGAATGGATGGATTTATCTGTCTTGCGGTTGGGACTAGGACTGGGTGACATTTTTATCCTTTCTGACTGATTCTATAGAATGTGTTTGAACAACCATTTGAACTCCAATAAAACCACAATAGATTCAGCACCTGAAATTTGCATGCTAAGGCATTCTCAGACTTTTGAGATACAGTATCATAGGTCATTGGGGGACGCGGGTGGCGCTGTGGGTAAAAGCCTCAGTGCCTAGGGCTTGCCGATCGAAAGGTCGGCGGTTCGAAACCCCGCGGCGGGGTGCGCTCCCGTTGCTCGGTCCCTGCGCCTGCCAACCTAGCAGTTTGAAAGCACCTCTGGGTGCAAGTAGATAAATAGGGACCGCTTTCTAGCGGGAAGGTAAACGGCGTTTCCGTGTGCGGCTCTGGCTCGCCAGAGCAGCGATGTCACGCTGGCCACGTGACCCGGATGTGTCTCCGGACAGCGCTGGCCCCCGGCCTCTTGAGTGAGATGGGCGCACAACCCCAGAGTCTGTCAAGACTGGCCCGTACGGGCAGGGGTACCTTTACCTTTACCTTTATCATAGGTCATGTTCTTTAGTTTCCTTGAATTCCTGCAGCCTCTCTTCCAATTTAGCTTCCCAATACCACATACTTTTCCTTTTCCATAGAAATCGTGAGATCCTGGAAAACGTGTTAGCTGTCATCCTAGCTATCCAAGTGGCTTTCTTGGGTTCTGTACTTCTTATTGAAGGCTTCTTCAAGGATATCTGGGTTTTCCAGTTTTGCTTGGTGATTGCCAGTTGCCAGTATTCCTTGCTCAAGGTAACTTCTTTTGCCACTGTCAATTTTAAATATACATATTCTGCCAGCATTTGGACAATCTATCTTGAGTTAATAATAAGCCTAGTTGTGGCTGATCCTTGTTGGGTGTGCATGCAGTCCCTTTGCAAGCAAACCAAGAAGCCTGCTAACCACAGTTTCATGTTTTGCCCAAATCAGGAAACAATGGTTAAGAGCTTCAGAGCATGCCAGGCCATTAAGCCAGCTTCAAACAAGTGACGTATATCCTAGAGTGTTCTGAAGCTAGTAACCACAGTTTCCAGGTTTGGATGAAATGGGAAATTACATATTAAGCCAATCAAAATGTTGCAAAATAGTGATCAAGCTTTCATCTTCCCCAATCAACTGTAGAATAAATAAAGTGTGTGTGTATGGAATCCAGCCTGTTGAAAAGTACTGGCGAACAAAGGCTTGCTCGCTATTATGTGACATTTTGATGGGTCCTAATAAAGGCATTGCTTGGGTATGGATTTTTCCTTATGAACCCACACAGCATTCCTGGGATGATCTTAGAAAATTGGTATGATTCTTCTGCTCTTACTTTTCCATTAAGTTATTTTCGATATTTTAAAACTTTCACTTGAGACCCCAGCTTCTCATGCTTTGTTGAATGCTGTTTGAGAAACTAACTTGGGGGGTGGGAGCAGCGAGGGGATGAGGGGCTGTGACTGAAAAACACACCATGAGAAGCTTTGATGTGTCCAGGGAAGTTCTGTGGATCCTACCTGTTAAAAGAGTCTTATACTGAAAAGTAACCTTGAAAATAAGCCTTACCTAATATTTCCCTTTCATTTTTCTGGTCTGTTTTTTAGAGTGTGCAACCAGATTCTTCATCACCTCGGCATGTAAGTTTTCCTATATGGAACAGAACTTTTTATTCAGAAAAGGCATAGCTAATACTCTTGTGTATCTGAGTTTAACACACTGAACTTTCTAATTTAAAGCGGCATGCGTAATAAAGTTTCAAAACCAAATTTTGAAGGAAACAATAGTTATGATTTGCAACTTTGAGTTGCAGTAACCAAACTTGTTTTTTTCAGGGTCATAACCGAATCATCGCCTATAGCCGCCCTGTTTACTTCTGCATATGCTGCAGCCTCATTTGGCTGCTGGACTATGGCAGCAAGAGCACTTTCACTGCAAGGTTCCGACTATATGGAATGGCTTTCACTAATCCAATTTTGCTGCTATCAGCAAGGGACTTGATTATAGGTGAGCAATTTCCATATGGCTCTGATGCATTGTATTTGCTTCTTTAGTTATACAGTGGTACCTTGGGTTACAGACGCTTCAGGTTACAGACGCTACAGGTTACAGACTCCGCTAACCCAGAAATAGTACCTCGGGTTAAGAACTTTGCTTCAGGATGTGAACAGAAATTGTGCGGCAGCAGCGGGAGGCCCCGTTAGCTAAAGTAGTGCTTCAGGTTAAGAACAGTTTCAGGTTAAGAACGGACCTCCAGAACGAATTAAGTTCTTAACCCAAGGTACCACTGTAAAAGTATTTTTATACTGCCGTATCATAAATTAACAGGGTGGTGTAAACTCCATTAAAAGCTATGTGGATGGTATGCATAGATCGTTTGTCCATCGTGGTGACCATATAGATTTCTGTTCTTTAATGGAGATACAAATAAATGAAATCCCTTCCTTTCTCATTCTGTCTTTTAAAAGTTGTTATAATTGGAGAGGAAGTGGTTGTCATTGTCAGTTCCGCGGGTGGCGCTGTGGTCTAAACCACTGAGCCTCTTGGGCTTTCCAATCAGAAGGTCGGTGGTTTGAATCCCCATGAAGGGGTGAGCTCCTGTTGCTCTGTCCCAGCTCCTGTCAACCTAGCAGTTCGAAAGCATGCCAGTGCAAGTAGATAAATAGGTACCGCTGCAGCGGGGAGGTAAGTGGCGTTTCCGTGCACTCTGGCTTCCGTCACGGTGTCCCATTGCGCCAGAAGTGGTTTAGTCATGCTGGCCACATGACCTGGAAAACTTGTTTTTAGACAAACACTGGCTCCTTCGACCTGAAAGCGAGATGAGTGCCGCAACCCCACAGTCGCCTTTGACTGGACTTAACCGTCCAGGGGTCCTTTACCTTTACCTTTTATAATGAAAGTCATTGCATGATTAGAACTTTGGTAAACATGGAGAATTGCCATGCAGTGTACAGAGGATCTTCAGATAAACTCTTGATCCACTTCTCTTAGCCGTCTCATAACTGGCAGCTGTTGTATGGTGGGAATGACAGCAACTACCAAAGTGCCACATATTTGTTCATGTTAGTCTAGTTTTGATTGCAGGCTACATGTCTTGGAGGGCTGTCATGCTGAAACATGCTGTCCCTCTCCTGTGGGGACACTGCAGTTATCTTCTTACTTAATGACATCTTCATAATCCATCACCACCATTGTCTCCATTCCACATCATTTTTCAAGCTTTCTCCTTCTCAGTTTAGCTCCTTGCAACCTTCACAGTCTTCCTCTGTCTCAGCCCTCTCAGAGATGTTCACTTTCCTGTTGAGCTTATCTGGCTAAGGTGAAGAGGCAAGAAGAGTAAGGCCTTCACTTGGCCTGACAAACACACAGATGCAAACATACTGCAGTTGCTTGTTCTGAAAGTGAGTAGGGTGTTTGCTACATAGGAAAAAGAGTCTGAAAAGAGCTGTATGCCTCACGTCAGTGTATACTTCAGCTACTCACAGCAGGTAGTAATTGGCAACTGTTTTGAAATAAAGAACAACAGCTATGTGAAATTATTTCTTGTGCAAGGGTGGTATATAAATTCAATAGATAATAATAATAATAATAATAATAATAATAATAATAATAATAATAATAATTAAAGAACACCTATATCCTCCATAGTTAAAAGTGGAAGGATAACAAATAGTTCTGTATGTATTTACTATTTTCTTCTATCATTTTTTTTGTCTCTTGTAGTGTTTACACTATGTTTCCCTATAGTGTTCTTCATTGGTCTTCTGCCTCAGGTGAACACATTTGTCATGTACCTCTGTGAACAATTAGATATTCATGTCTTTGGTGGCAATGGTGAGTTGAGCTTTCTCGTTTCATGGATAATTCAGCAAACAACTTTCAGATCTGTTTAAGAAAAGGTAGTTTGAGGGCTTTATCCAAAGGATAAATTTAAGCACATTCCTACTTCATTTTAGCCTTTACAGATGGTCCTTTAGGTCCTCAGTTTAAGCAACTACCTGACATTCAAATGGTTTTGTTTTCTGTGCACTAAACGGTCTAGTACAAAACTGTGGTTCAATTCAGACATAAATGCCAAATCATACTTTGATGCCATATGAATGTGCTTGGAACAAGCCTTCCTCCTCCATGCACTGTGATTTCCTCTCTTCCTGTACTGGTATGCTGCTTTATAGTGCAAATCGTAGTTTGCCTGTTCAGATATAAGGGCAAACTATAGTTTGCCACAAACAAGGGAAAGGAAGAATGAACTGCATGGTGCGAGAGGACAGGGAGAGCAGCAGGCTTGTTCATGTAGTGCCAAACCATGGTTTAGCATTCTCTCTGCCCTGAGCCGTTAAGGAAGGTGTTGTCAGTTGCACTCCAGAAGCCAGTCAGCTGAAAGCAAAATTGGAAGAAGCTTCTACACATTTCAGAGTAATGTTTCATATATTTAACTGTATGACAGTGCTCTCCAGAAGAGGCTCAGAAAGTTTGCCTTCATGCATACCAGACATGCCAATGACTTTGTTATTCAATAAAATCACATTTTCCTCAAAAAGGTATTATTGCCATTTGAGAGCTGATGAAATGTAATATCCCTGAAACAAAAATGCTTTCTGATGGAAAGCCTATAAATCCTGCATAGCAAAGGAACAGCTGCATTGTGGGGTCTGTTATAGCTCGTATGGTCTACTTAAGTTGGTTCAGGCTCATTGGGAAAAGCACATCTTTGAATTAACTTTTCCAGTGAAAGAATACTGCACAACAGTAATATTACGCAATAAAAGAATCCTCAAAAGTAGCATAAGTTTAAGCGTGAGATAATCTGCTGTAAATCTTTATAGTGGTGTAGTAGAAACAAAAATCAAAGGGATAAATGTTTATTTCTTGAAACCTAAATATGTGTTCTTCCACTGTTAAGGGTTTCTTTTCCTAACAAATGTTTTCTTATTCCCTAGCGACGACAAGCTTGCTTGCAGCACTTTACAGTTTTATCTGTAGTATTGTGGCAGTAGCATTATTATATGGATTGTGTTATGGTGCCCTAAAGGTGAGTGCTATATTTTTAAGTAATAAATTTAGGCTTGATACTTGTACCACTTCATGAAACTAAAAGTTAAATGTTATTACCTGAACTTCCTAACATTTGTAAAAGGTGGATGGATGGAGATTGGTTTTTCTTCTTTCCTTGAAACACCAGAATTTTTATTATACACAGCCACACCCCCACACCATACGATACAACCCAACAAGGGAGGCCAAGGGACTACAGACCACAGACACATTTTCTTACTCAGTACAAAATCAAAATGGAGATACATAACAATATATAAAACATTCCCAAATCCTTAGGAAAGGATGCTTATTTCATGCTCTGGTAAAGCCGTGGAACCCACCATAAATGAATACCGTATTTTCCTGTGTGGAAGACTATATTCCTTCCTAAATTTTTGAAGTTTAAAATAAGGGGTCGTCTTATACACTGATAGTGCATAGTGCATTTTCTTAATTTTGAGTCCCCCAAAATAGGGGGCGTCTTTTACATGGGGGCATGTTATACATGGAAGAATACGATAAATATCCCTTGTGCTCCACAGCAACACTAACAACATGGTATCAGCTTGTATGTGAAAGCTGAATTGGTGCACGATGCCATCCATACCTGAGTAATTGATACCTGAGATATGCATACATATTTATACCCACCCTGTTTTCTTGATTGTAATTTGGTTTAACTGATTTTGATATTTGCCTTCAAGGTGGATGAGAAATGTAATTAATTTATTTAAGGAATAATATTAATGCAGTTTATTTCATAGATACATAGGATTTCCGATTCTGTAATCTTAAAAAAGAATAAAAAAATTTTTTCTATGGACTCTGATTTTGCCCACAGGATTCTTGGGATGGTCAACATATTCCAGTGCTCTTTTCAGTATTCTGTGGCATGTTAGTGGCAATATCCTACCATCTCAGCAGACAGAGTAGTGATCCTTCTGTGCTTTTGTAAGTAATAATTACCTCTTCGTTTATTACGTAGAAGTCTTATTGCAATAATTGTTTGTGCAAGGGAGAGGGAATCTGTTCAGAAAACATCGTGGGGAGCAATGGGCCTAAAAACTTTAGACAGCCTCCACCTGATGCAAACAGTTTTCAGATTTGGCTAACCTGTGACCCTCCACATGTTGTTGGACTTGGCATAACCCAGCATGCTCAATGGCCAGGGATAATGGATGCAATATGAAGGCCCTTTTCATAAAGGGGGACAAAGTGCAAATAAGTACCAATAGTTGTTTTCTGCTTTTATATATATATAAAAACCTTGATTTGTTTTTCTTTTTGGACTAAAATCAGTGCACAATCATTACAAAGGAAACATTTTCTTTTCTTTTAGTTCTTTAGTGCAATCAAAACTTTTCCCTACTTCAGAAGATAAAAATCCAGAGGATCCACTGTCTGAGGTTAAAGACCCCTTACCTGAAAAACTGAGAAATTCAGTGGTAAGTTGGCTCACTTTTGTAGCATACTAAGAAGACTGATATTACAAGGACACTTCTAATGATTCAGGTGTCCAGGGAATTATCTGTTGATGCTGTTTATGAAGCCTTAAGTACCTCTGTCTGACAGTTGTGATACCAGTGGTTATTTTCCTTTATATTAGATCACTAACAAGAAAGAATATTAGTTACGTCAGCTGTCATGTCAATTTCTTGGGAAGGAGATTAAATTTCTTTAGGGGGGGGGGTTAAAATTATAGCGTGTAGACAATGATTATCATGAGTACTTAAAACTAAAAGAGAGAAACAGTTTTTTTGAATTCTCTTGGTTTAAAAAAAGTTCTTTCTTCCTAGAGTGAACGTTTGCAGTCTGATCTGGTGGTGTGCATAGTCATCGGTGTACTTTATTTTGCTATTCACGTCAGCACAGTTTTCACAGTATTGCAGGTACCTTACTTTTCCCTGCCCCTTATTTTCAAAACTATCCTTACCAGTTTCTTTTGTATCTGCCTCTTGAACAGTGTTGTTGACTTCAGCATTTATAACATGACGGTGTTTGGGTTTGCTGAACAGCACAGGCTATTGGCTTTTGGTTTAGGGTGTAGGATTTCTATTGACTTTTTAATGTCCCTTGTTAGTTTTCCCCAGTGCTGCAATGCTCAGCTTGGCAAACTCCCCATCCTTCGGGAACTGTGAGGAAGGAACATGAGGCTCGCCAGAAGATGCAAAAGATCTTGTAGTTCTCCATGTTCCTATTTATTGTGTTTCCTGGAGACCGCTCTAGTTGGCATAGATCACACAAAGAGATGGATCTAATTGCATGAGCAATTGAAGAAAGTTAGGATGTTAAATAGTGCAGTGCACTGCATCTCAAAGACAAGTTTGCAGGGGCAGCATTCCTTGTATTGTGTGTATCAGCACAAACGGAAACACAAGGAATATGACCTCTTTTAATGATACTCCCCTCCCAACAAAACTCAAAATGGTCCATTTGGGGACAGATATGGGTTGCACCAGGTGTTGCTGATATCCTTGGGATGTATCCCGAATAGGTGGGGAAGCAGTTGATGATGAAGGCACCCTTTCAGCCAGCGCTGCCATACTGCCCAAATTGAGAAGCACAATTCTGAAAGGAATTGCTATTGATTGTTTTTGAGACTGAGTCTCTTTTTTCCTTCTTAATTTTTTTCCATAAGCCTGTCTTGAGCTATGTTCTGTACGCGTTGGTGGGCTCGGTTGGCTTTATGACCCATTATGTACTGCCACAACTTCGGAAACAGCTCCCTTGGCACTGCTTTTCTCACCCACTGTTGAAAACCAAGGAATACTATCAATTTGAAGTCCGCAGTAAGTAGTACAATTCTTCTTTTAAGACTCTGCCTTTGGCTATTCCCTAGGCATTTACTGTGAACTATGTTATTAATTACATTGTGACTTTACAATAAAACTGTTCTTCTCGTTTCCTTCTATAGAAAACTTAGTTTCTTGCAATAAAGTTAAAACTTTGTAGCAAAGAAAAGTAGTTCAGATATCTTACCTGTTATGTTGGAGGGATGGTGGGAAAGAGGGGTCAGATAGACATCTGAACTTGGTTTGTTTCCTGATACACTTTCCAGACTCCTATTGCATTCTGTCTTGTATTTTGCGGCTCCTCTTAGATGCTGCACATGTGATGTGGTTTGAGAAACTTCATATATGGCTTCTTTTTGTGGAGAAGAATATTATCTACCCTCTGATAGTCCTCAATGAGCTCAGCAGCAGTGCGAAAGCTATTGCTAGCCCAAAGAGACTGGATATAGAGTAAGTAGAAAACAGCACATACGACACTTCCTTTACTTTAATTATGGTTTGTTTGTTTTTAATGTCCTATTGCAAAGGCTATCTCTGTTGCTTGACCAGTCTCTTGAAACTCCAGATTCTTCTTTCTTAAAAGGGGTCAGGCATATTTAATGAAAGATAGTAAAGTGAGAAATATACACTTTATTAATACACTTTATTAATCTTCAAGAACATACTGAATGCAGATAAAGTGAACAGTAAAATGATCAGCTTGACAAATATATTTTCTCATTGCAGATTTGGTGCTTTAATGATTACTATTGCTGGTATGAAGCTGTTGCGTTCCTCTTTCAGCAACCCAACCTACCAGTATGTTACTGTCATTTTCACAGTGCTTTTCTTTACATTTGACTACAAACGTTTCTCGGAGACAATGCTGCTAGACTTGTTCTTCATGTCCATACTCTTCAGCAAGGTAATGTCAAATAATAATACAGTGCCCAAGCTCTGTGTTCCATACCTCTGTGGCAAAACGAGATGGCAGTAAATCTTGCAGTTGGCATAGCCATCTTTCCCACAGTCTTGAAAGGCATGCTTAAAAAGCCACCAATTTTATATTTTATGGTAGTCTTACGGTCTTAAGAGTTTAACTGATGGTCTTGAATACATTAAAAGCGGTACCAAAACATTTGTTATTCATAATATTAGCACATATACTGCCATCATAATATAGAATCTTGTTCTCTCTCCTTCCTCTTTTCCATTGTCTCCTGAAGGAAAATCTGACCATTTGTTATCTATCAGAATTGACATAGGATATTTTATCATGTTATCTGATGAACTGCAGCTAGAAAGGAAGTTTATTCATTGTTGAATAGAGAATCTCCGCTTGTTTGGTTAAATATTTAATGTACGAATTTGACAAAACATGGCATTCTCTTACATTTCATGCCTCTTAAAACAGAACCAGTTGATCTGCTGTGGCCTACATGACGCACAGTTTTACAAATATTTTTTGCTAGTGCATCTAAAACTCCTCCTGGGAAATTGAAATCATACATGTGTCAAGAGTCCAAAATCTGTGACCAAATTTGTTTTTTAAACATTTCCTTCTGTTTTCTTTCTAGCTGTGGGAGCTTTTCTACAAGTTGAGATTTGTATACACTTACATTGCTCCTTGGCAAATCACATGGGGATCTGCGTTCCATGCTTTTGCCCAGCCTTTTGCTGTACCACGTATCCTTTTTGAAAGCTCCAGATGTGTTATGCTGACAGGGAAAAGAACTTTTGAAGCCTTAATATATTGTAAAAGTCTACTAAAATGTATGATTACAAGCCACCCCAATCTCTTCCGAGCAGTTTTGATTGCAAAGCACTGTGATATGAATGTTTGTGCAGTGTAGCAGAAACATTTTTTTTTTTTGCTATAAGTTGTCATGCTTCTACACTAAGAACAGTAGTATATTACTTCATTTTTCTGTACAATGGTTGCCAAGTGTAGTTTACGATGCTGTTGAACCTTTCTAAATGACACAGATGTTTGAGGTATTGTGGTTGCTCTTTTTTTATTATTCTGCCCTGACATGAAGAAATCAGAAAGAAAGAAAGTTGTGGTTTCCTTGACTTTCCTTCCCTGCAGATTCTGCAATGCTGTTTGTCCAAGCAGCTGTGTCCGCTTTCTTCTCTACTCCACTAAACCCATTTTTGGGAAGTGCAATATTCATCACTTCTTATGTTAGACCTGTCAAGTTTTGGGAGCGAGACTACAAGTAGGTGATTTTGAAGGCATAAAAAAACCACCTCCTGTAGTAATGAGAGATTTAAAAAAAAAAAAGTTATAATATGTGATGTTTCTGGATGCATGATGCTAAGTTCCTAAAGTATGTCCTGCAGAAGAATTATGATTCTGCGCAGTCACCGCTAGTTTCTTACTGTGGAAAAATATCCTCACTTCATCCTACCTTCAGCTGAAATCAGCAAAAATACTTCTGAGGTAAACCTCTGGAATCTCTCCCTGGTGAACTGTAGAAGTCAGAAATAACTCACCTTGGCTCTTAGATGTTTAGATGAACTTCTTGTGCAATCATGTAGTGAAAAATGATTTCACTTGAAACCACAACTATTTTAGTGTTATACTTTGGCCACGTTCACGCAAAACGCTTAACCACGGTTAGTCTGGTTAGATTAACAAGCCAGCTTCATAACTAGTGGTCTGAAGTTGGCTTGCTGTGAAACTTGCAAGTGTTTGTATTAAACCAGGATCCCTGGTCAAACATAATAACTAGGTCAGGATTCTGGGGACAGGATCACAAAGTTAATACAGTGGTGCCTCGCAAGACGAAAAGAATCCGTTCCGCGATTCTCTTCATCTAGCGGTTTTTTCGTCTTGTGAAGCAACCCTATTAGCGGCTTAGCAGATTAGCGCTATTAGCGGTTTAGCGGCTATTAAAGGCTTAGCGGCTTAGCTGCTAAAAGGCTATTAGCGGCTTAGCGGCTTAGAAAAAGGGGGGGAGCGGGGAAAAAATCGCAAGACTAGCAAGACGTTTCGTCTTGCGAAGCAAGCCCATAGGGAAAACCGTCTTGCGAAGCAACTCAAAAATGGAAAACCCTTTCGTCTAGCGGGTTTTCCGTCTTGTGAGGCATTCGTCTTGCGGGACACCACTGTATAGGAGTAAACCCTGTTCTCTCACTTGTCGCCAGTGATGTCAGCTGGTGAGCAGGCAGGCGTGGTTTGGGGAGAAAGGCCTGTGTGCCAGAGGTTCCTCAGCCCTAATTAAGATGCGTATAAAACTTGGCCCAGGATACAAAGAGCTACTTGGGCTCACAGCAGCCACACAGCCTCCATGTAATTTTCCAGGTGGAAGACCTGTAGTGATAGCAAGTGCACATATTTGTCTGTTTGCTGAAAGAGACAGTATGCTATGCCTAAACTTTGTTTCCACATCCAGAGAAATGCAGTGGAGTGCTGTGCCTCTGGTCTTAGTCTTGGAAGAGAGACAGACAGAAAGAAAAGAATGGAGGACTGGAAATAGCGGCAGTTAGCACTTAGTTGCATTTTCTTAGCAGGGGTGACAAACCAGGTCACGGTGGCTTATTTTTGTAAACAATTCATCTTTCAACAGACAGAGCCTCAGGGAGTTGAGAGAGAATCACCAGCTGGGAAAATGCAAGAGGGTGTTTTACTTTTGGCATGGACCTTTTATTTCATTTTTCTTGGGGGAAGAAGGCATATGGTGGTAGAGAACCCATGAAGACTTGCCATGGTAATTTTTGTAATAACTTAATATTTTGTCACTTTTTTCAGCACAAAACGAGTGGACCACTCAAACACAAGACTGGCTTCCCAGCTTGATCGAAACCCAGGTAGTCCTTTAAAAAATTTTTTTTTTATTGAATTTTACATATTTATCATAATAACATCATATCAGATAACAAAAAACAAATACAATTCCCAAAATTCCCCCTCCTCCCCACGACTTCCCTCAACTTCCTCTTCTGGTTTTTTACATATTGACTTCTCCTGCTTGCTTTATTGTATCTTAATATTAAATTCTTTAACTTAAATGTTGTTATACTCTTATCGTTTTAACATCATCTTTGTAGTTTCTATATTTGTTTTGTTGATTGTAAGTGTTTACTCAAACCCCACTAGTGAGTCCATTTCTTCACATTGTTTCTGTAGATGCAACATAAATGATTCCCAGTCTTTTTAAAAGTCTCTATTGTCTTTATCTCTAATTAGTTTCACCATTTCAGCATATTCCATCAGTTTGAAATCCAGGTAATCCTTTATCAAACCAGAGACCTGCTCCTGCTAGTCCGGGCTCAAACAAGCCCTGTGGTAACCTTCCAAAACAGCCAAATTGGGCTTGGCATTTGTCTAAATCTGATGCATGCATATATGTTTAATACATATATGTTTGTAATAATACTTTTTGAAAGTGTGTTTAAATTAACAACAAATAGTTTGTTCTCTGTTATCAATAAAGGACAGATCTTTCAAAATGTTGTTTGCCAAAGAACTGTAGATATGAATCGAAAAGTTTAGTTTAGACTTAACGAGATCTGGATTTTTCCTTCCATATAGGTTCAGACGACAATAACTTGAATTCAATCTTCTACGAACACTTAACTCGATCCCTTCAGCACAGCTTGTGTGGAGACCTGCTCCTTGGGCGATGGGGGAACTATAGTACCGGGGACTGCTTTATCCTTGCTTCTGACTACCTCAATGCACTAGTACACCTTATAGAGATAGGCAATGGACTGGTCACCTTCCAGCTGAGGGGGCTTGAATTTAGAGGTAAAACCAACTAAATGAAAGTTCCACCAATCTCCTTGAAACTGTGTTGTCAGCTAGTTACTTAAGATTGGGCATTTGGTTTGATAGACATTTTAAATATGTGAATGTTTGGTAAAGGCAGCAGATGTAAACAAGCTTCCTCTTCCAAGCTTAGTGTAAACAATTATATATTGGACAGTTTAAAACTTGACATTCATAAATTCTTGAAACAGAAGCTGATTAGATCTTTGTGATTATTAGGCAAATGTAGCAATTTCTTGCCTCTTTCTACTGGGCTGTAGCATCGTGGTTGCGAATCTGAGCTGTGACCCATGTGTGATACAGTGGTGCCTCGCAAGACGAAAATAATCCGTTCCGCGAGTCTCTTCGTCTAGCGGTTTTTTTGTCTTGCGAAGCAACCCTATTAGCGGTTTAGCGGCTTAGCGGCTATTAAAGGCTTAGCGGCTAAAAGGCTATTAGCGGCTTAGCGGCTATTAAAGGCTTAGTGGCTTAGCGGCTAAAAGGCTATTAGCGGCTTAGCGGCTATTAAAGGCTTAGCGGCTTAGCGGCTAAAAGGCTATTAGCGGCTTAGCGGCTTAGAAAAAGGGGGGGGAGCGAAAAAAATCGCAAGACTCGCAAGACATTTCCGTCTTGCGAAGCAAGCCCATAGGGAAAATCGTCTTGCGAAGCGCATCGAAAAACGGAAAACCCTTTCGTCTAGCGGGTTTTTCATCTTGCGAGGCATTTGTCTTGCAGGGCACCACTGTATGCCTATAATAATTTCTGGTCTACTTTGTACAGCTGTTGCAGTTACTGCTTTATTGCCGTTACTCTGCACAGCTGTTGTAGTTCCTTTTTCGTCATTTCAGGAACTTACTGTCAGCAACGGGAAGTAGAAGCCATCACTGAGGGTGTGGAAGAAGATGAAGGGTTTTGTTGCTGTGAACCTGGTCACATCCCTCACATGCTCTCTTTCAATGCTGCTTTTGGCCAACGCTGGCTAGCCTGGGAGGTTCTGGTAACCAAGTATGTCCTGGAGGGCTATAGCATCACAGACAACAGTGCTGCATCCATGCTTCAAGTCTTTGATCTTAGAAAGATACTCACCACGTACTATGTCAAGGTGAATACAAATCCTAGACCTCACGTTTGCTATTGGGAGCAGAAAGTGTGATCGTTAGTAATTGAGTACTACGCAAAAAGCAGATGATCTGTAGGCAAAAGCAGTCGAACCATCTACTTCTTCCCATATTTATTTTTATTTTATTACTATATGTATACCCCACCCTTCCTGCAAAGAACTCAAGCTGGCATACATAGTTCTCCCCATTTTATCTTCACAAGAACTCTGTGAGGTAGGCTAAGCTGAGAGATTATGACTGGCCCAAGGTCACTCAGTGAGCTTCATGGTTGAGTCGGGATTTGAATCCTGGTCTCCTAACACTATAACCCCGTGGTTTCCCACAGGGGGGCAATTTGATTTTTAAGGGCTGGCAATTTGAGAATGAGTTATTAACAGTGAATGGCCTTTTAGGCTTCCTCCATGTGACTAAGAGTTCACTTTTTGAATAATAAGAATTATATGACACCGGAGGGGGGGGGGGGGAGAGATCAGGGTTTTAGAGATGCTTGAGGACTTCTGGTTCGCTGCGGAGTCTATGGCGGCGAGCTCCATGTCGTCCGCTTAAGGGGCAACAAGGTTCAGGCAACAAGGTTGGGGGTGACCGCCAGGGCTCGGCACACCCCTCCGTAAACCCCCCCCCCCCCACGGAGGGGTCACACATAATGCTAAACCGTGGTTTACCGCTACATGAATGAGCTAGAAGGAATGAGTGAAGCCTCAGGCTCACATTTTTCTCCTGCTATATGGTTGGCAGAAGTGCTTCTTTCTTCACCTGCTCTAGTCATGCAATGGACACACCAGTTTGATAGCTCTGGCCACTTTACAGCATGTCTTTATTTCCTTTCATCATTTTTTTCAAGGATGTATACAAATCACTATATAGTGGTACCTCGGGTTACATACGCTTCGGGTTACATACGCTTCAGGTTACAGACTCCGCTAACCCAGAAATAGTTAAGAACTTTACCTCAGGATGAGAACAGAAATTGTGCTCCGGCGGTGCGGCAGCAGCGGGAGGCCCCATTAGCTAAAGTGGTGCTTCAGGTTAAGAACAGTTTCAGGTTAAGAACGGACCTCTGGAACGAATTAAGTACTTAACCCGAGATACCACTGTAAAGAATTGTGGTCAAGTCTACATGCCTTAATGCCTTTAACCTTTTGTCTTTACAGGGTATCATCTATTATGTAACATCCTCCCCCAAGCTAGAGGAATGGTTATCAAATGAAACAATGCAGGAAGGTTTGCAGCAATGTGCAGACCAAAACTATGTTGATGTGGATCCCACTTTTACTCCTAATATTGATGAGGATTATGACCACCGCCTAGCAGGGGTCTCCAGAGAGAGTTTCTGTGTCATTTATCTCAACTGGATAGAATACTGCTGTTCTCGGAGAGAAAAGGTAAGCATCTTTTAATTATTCAGGGATCCTGGGAAGATATATTAGTCTGTTAGTATTTAAATCCCAACAAAAGTTCATATTAAAAGTTAAAAGCACTCAAGGAAGTGATTTTTCATTGAAGCAATGTAAGGAAAGGAAAGAATAAAGAGTCACGTTGGAGCATGAAGTGGAGAAAAATGTTCATGAGGTGATATTGTTTCAAGCCAAGGTTGATGTAAGACATAATAGCAATATTTCCTCTGGTGGTTACTTCTGTTTTCCCTAAGCCTTCCACTTTTTCATTTACTTGAAGCCATTGAATGCAGATAAAGATTCTTCCCTGGTGACTCTTTGCTATGGACTGTGTGTTCTTGGCCGGAGAGCTCTGGGGACTGCTTCACATCATATGTCTAGGTAATGTAAATCTCTTACTCTAGAATTTTACAGAAGAGAGAGTTCGGGTCATTTAAATCATGTAATTTGCACATATGCTTCTATCCTTTGCCCTAAATACTTTGTTTTAAACTGCTTTTCATATTGTGGGCAGGATTCACTTAGCGAGTCCCATCAAGGTTTTCTGCTTGTGCACTGGGCCTTCCCCCACTCTCCTCCCCTCACACATCCCCCGCCCCAGCTTTGAAATTGACTTGGGGAATTCAGGAGAACCCCCAGAACAGCACAAGCGGGAAGGAGAGGAGGCCATTAGATCTGGCAAGCTGAAATGTTTGCACTGATGGAATGATCAGAGGAGCACAATGTTGAATTCTTCCCTGTATCTTTAAATTGCTGTACTCTGCCCTGGGTCCTTTGAATGAGCATATACCGTATTTTTCGCCCCATAAGACGCACTTTCCCCCCCTCCAAAAATGAAGGGGAAATGTGTGTGCGTCATATGGGGCGAATGCAGGCTTTCGCTGAAGCCTGGAGAGTGAGAGGGGTCAGTGCGCACCGATGCCTCTAGCTCTCCAGGCTTCAGGAAGCTATCCGCAAGCCTTGCATGCCCGACGGGAGTTCCCGCGGGCTCACAACGCTTGTGGGCAGCAGCCTGCCGCCCAAAGCACAGGGAGCCCTCCGGAGGGCTCCCCGTGCTTCGGGCAGGTGTCTGCAAGCCTCGCGCGCCCGGCGGGACCTCCCGCCGGGCGCGCGAGGCTTGGGGCGGCAGCCTGCCGCCCGAAGCATGGGGAGCCCTCCGGAGGGCGCCCCGTGCTTCGGGCAGGTGTGCGCAAGGCTTGGGGCTGCAGCCGCGGCTGGGGGGGGGGGAATAATTTTTTTTTATTCATTTCCCCCCCCAAAAACGAGGTGCGTCCTATGGGCTGGTGCGCCCTATAGGACGAAAAATACGGTACTTCACAATGCTTGTATGAGACAGGCCTCAAGATCTGAGTAGCTGACAATTGTCTGCAGGAGAAAGTGAGAAATGACTAATTATTATTGCAGTGTATTTAACAGGGATGGCAAGCCTAGCGTTATACAGAAAATGTATTTCCTCTGTGTGCCCAGCATAGCTGAGGCAAGGTCTCATATAGAGGGTTTCAAGAGACCTGTTTTCCAGTGGAAAGCTCCACCTGCTTAAAATTAATGACAGTACAGTATTAAATAATCTGGCTTTATGTTGCTGGTTTGTTGTGAAAATGAGAAACACAATCATAGTGCCTAACAAACCTCCAGGGTTGGGAAGGCGAGGCACCAGGAGTCTCAGATTCCACCTGACATTAAGAACAGGATAAGTCTAAGAAAAACAACAATTGAGGGAGGTGAAATATTATGGGATGGTCAAATCACGGTAAAGTTTGGTGTGAAATTGCTGTTTGTTTTTCAACAAATTAGGGACTGAAGTATAGTATAAGCTCCCAAGTAAAACTGCGGCTTTTGGCGTCATCAGCCAGAATGATTTAAGCTGCTGTCTGCAAGGGTACTTGGAAATGTTTTGCTCCTTGGGCACTTCAACGTTCCCCTTCATATATAGTTAGGGCAGAATTTATAAGTGATTGTTGGCAGTTTTCTACTTCCCTGTTTATGTTTGTATGTAATGGCGGTTCTAATCTGCATTGGCAGTTGTGAGTATGGAATTGGAAGTGTTAACAAATTCTTTTCGACACTCTTCTGCTCACATGGAATGCTGAATGCCTGCTTTAACATTTGGGGTTTCTTTTCCAAACTAAACAGTAATTTGGAATCCTTCCTTTATGGGCTCCATGCATTGTTCAAAGGGGATTTTCGTATCTCATCGATTCGAGATGAATGGATCTTTGCAGACATGGAGTTGCTGAGGAAAGTAGTCGTCCCAGGAATACGCATGTCATTAAAACTACATCAGGTATATAAGGACTGCTTGCGCATGGATGCATCAGGATTAAAAGGGGCGTGGGTTGTCTTATTCAAGCTGTGTTCAAGTGCTCTGTTGCATGGCTATAGTATGGAGACTTGACAGTTATAAAGGTACAGTTTGAGGGGCAAATGGAAATGATCTGTTTTTAGTAATATGCAAGGAAATACATAATGTAAAATTGGGTCTACCAATGAAGGACAGTAATAATTTGCTTATTGCTACACTTTGGGGTGGAGCATCCTTAATTCATTTACACAATTTTCTTTTGAAAGTTCAACCCCCCCTCCCAGTTTATAGAGTGAACTTACTCATTTACAGTCTTGGGTGCCTTTATTCCCCTCCCCCAAAAAGCCTACCTTTGAAAAATCTTGCTTTGACTGAACTGGCTGCTTTTTGCAAGTAACTTAAAAATAAATATTTTTGTAGAATCCTTAAGTAGTCATATTACAATCTTGGTAGCAGTCTCCAAAATATTTGATAAATTAACTCTTTTAAGAATTATGTTTTTAATGTGTATGGATGACACCATAAACAGTTTTTAGGGTTAGTGAGATCCTACTTGTTAAGCGGAACATAATTTTAGGTAAAAGATAAAGGTAAAGGGCCCCTGACAGTTAAGTCGCAAACGACCCTGGAGTTGTGGCGCTCATCTCGCTTTACTGGCCGAGGGAGCCGATGTTTGTCCGCAGACAGTTTTTCTGGGTCATGTGGCCAGCATGACTAAACCGCTTATGGTGAAACCAGAGCAGCGCACAGAAACGCCGTTTACCTTCCCGCTGGAGCGGTACCTATTTATCTACTTGCACTTTGACATGCTTTCAAACTGCTAGGTTGGCAGGAGCTGGGACAGAGGAACGGGAGCTGACCCCATCACGGGGATTTGAACCACCAACCTTCTGATTGTCAAGCCCTAGGCTCAGTGGTTTAGACCACAGCACCACCTGCGTCCTGGCATAATTTTAGGGTTCTTTAAAATGAAATGCTGCTCTTTTCACAGTGAAGAACCTACTGAACAATCCTTTCACTCCTCTGTTTAGGATCATTTCACATCTCCAGATGAATATGATGATCCTGCTGTTCTCTATGAAGCCATCACATCCCATGAACAAAATCTGGTCATAGCTCATGAAGGGGACCCTGCTTGGAGAAGTGCTGTCCTTTCCAATTCTCCTTCACTGCTTGCCCTTCGCCATGTAATGGATGATGGCACCAATGAATACAAAATAATCATGTTGAACAAGCGCTTTCTAATCTTCAGAGTCATTAAAGTAAGTTGCTTGACTCACCAAAAAAAAAATTCATGAGTTGCATCAAATGTGTGAGCTTTCCCAAATATGATGGTGAGGCTGGTGTTTTAGTTACTTTTAAAAGCTGGATTTGTGTATTTATCTGACTCTTGCCTGCCCTTCACTCTAAGTGCCCAGGGCAAGTTGCAACAAATAAGTAATTTGTTTAAAAAACAAAACCACTAATCCAAAAGTGTCATACTATTTCAAGATAGATCGTTAGATTTTGACAAATAACAGTAAATGTACTGAGCCAAGAACTGTGTTCCAAACTTTGGAAAAGTGTGAATTCTGATGAATAATCATGTGTATTTGTCTGCGAGGAGTGAAATAGGCCAGTTGACTTAAAGACGTAGACTGAATGAATTTTTCCCCTGTCTTTGTGTGCTGTGTGCTTGCCACTATTTTTTACTTTCCCCCAGTGACATTTCCCCCTATTTCTGTGCTCCTGTAGGTCAATAAGGAGTGTGTTCGTGGTCTTTGGGCTGGGCAGCAGCAAGAGCTGGTTTTCTTGCGCAATCGGAACCCAGAAAGAGGGAGCATCCAGAATGCAAAGCAAGCTTTAAGAAACATGATAAACTCATCTTGTGATCAGCCAAT